>NC_142673.1:9651112-9951112 GCF_964200805.1 Pocillopora damicornis
CAGTCCTTACAGTTGAGCCGGTGCCGTCCGTAGCGTGTAGCCAATGATGGAACATGGAGATTAAAGCGAACGTGGTGCATGAACCTGGAATAAATCCAAATTGTGCGGGATCGATGGCCGATAACGGTACTGATTTCAATTCCTTATCGATAACAAAGCCCTCCGCAACCTTAGACAAGGTGGATGTCAATGAAATGGGTCTTAGGTCCTGATGTCGTTGACAGTAGGTGCTTTGGGGAGAGGTGGAACGTCGGCAATCTTCCAAGCCCGGGGAACTTTGCACTCGGAGAAGGAGGTATTAAGAATTTCTGCAATTGGCGCTGCTAGAATATCTGCATATTCCCTTAATACCCACTTCGGGAGATCTTCCGGCCCACCGGCACGTGCGCAGCCGATTTCACGAAGTTTGAGCACCACAGAGTGTTCATTGACTGAAATAGGCTGATCGTCGTCCATATCCACGCGCACACAGTCAGTTAAGGGCGAGTAATCTTCCATGACGTTGAAGAATGCCTTGTTGATTTTGTTTGCAAGAGTAGACTCGTCGCACACGAGGTCGGGGTGAAGAATAGAAGTCAAGCCACGCCCTGCTGTTTTAGCAGACCCGCAAAGCTGCTTAACCTCTCTCCACCAATAGCGTGGTTTGGAATCTTGCAAGTCCTTAACCTTATTTTCATAATACACCTTACGACAGTGCTTGCGCTTGCGGTTAACTTTGTTTCTAGGGGTCTTGAATAGGGGCTGATTTCCAGAAGCAAAGGCCCTTTGGCGGCAGGTAATGAGCTGCTTGAGCTGCGTTGACAGCCAGGGACGATCCGTCTCGTGGATTTTAATGGAGCGCACAGGCATAATTGTGTCCAAACCGTATTTGATAACTTCGGTCAGCAGCGACAGCTTTCCTTCACATGATTTATCAGACGTCAGCAAACTCGACCAGGAGATTCCAATCAAAAATCGCCCAACACTATTGACTTTGCTAGGGCGCTTGTCTCTCGATTTAATGATCTTGCGCTTTGGCTTCGAGGCGTCACGCGTAGATTCGTGCAGCTGGAACGGTGCACATTACATATTAAGACCAACAAATGGTCTATTCGATTTGTGTGATTAGAGATATCAGAAACGAGCTCCTCTACACTCCACCCACACGAGTGTTACTCGAATACCGATACACATTGACAGATAGCCCGAGCTCTCAGAATTAGCTTTCGTAAATGTATAGATATGTTTCTGTTACGAGATTTGCGAAATATGGGGACTAGTATCGGAATAAAAAAAAGCGATATTTAACCTAAAAATGGCTTATATAGAGGGAAAAGCAGATGAACCAAAACTAATTCCCTAAATCAGCTCAGAAAACATCCAAGGAAGGAACAAATATGGCAGTGACGTCAGTTATTTATTATTATTATCATTATCATTATTATATAAAACCAAGAGATTGTAAAGTGTTATAATCTCTTGTCAAATCACACCAGCTTATGATTTCAAGAATCAAAGTTTAACTGATCGAATCAAATTTCAACTAAGAAAGTTTTTTTTAAACTAATTTACTCACTTTTTCCTTAAATCTTGCCTCGTGAGCATCGATCTAGAAAGATAAGAAACTCGCAAAAATGAGCTGGTTACCAAAAGTGTTAATAAAAAATGTTGTTTGAACTTTTGGGTCAGGGTGAAGTTCTGCGGTAAGGTCGTAATATTGCTGCAAATATAAAAATATAATAGTGTCAAAACAGTTACCGATGGACAGTTACCGGGTGTTAAAGGGCGACTTTGCATTAATCGTGGAGTCTAACTCAAGTAAGGGCCTGTTTACATGGAGGTGGGGGGGCCCCAGGTAGGTGAGGTAACCCGCCTAGTTGAGGTAAACCGCCTGTCCATATAATTTATTTTATCTTGGAGAGGGGTGACCCGCCTAGGCGGGTTGCCCAGTCTGCAAGGTAGGGTAACCTTATCAGCCCGATATCTAATCTTTACCCGATTTTCCATTATTTTCAGAGAAAACTTCGCCTTCCTCCCCTTCCCCTAGAAATTTGTGACAATATATTAAGTAATTTCTGTCGAATTCGGTTACGATTGTCGCAGCGTTTTAGAAAATGTTTTCAAAGCCTAAGACATTTTTTTGTGTCGCATGTGAAAGTCGTTAGCGATGGCGAGTTTTTGGTTTGATTCACACGAAACAAGTCGTGTAGTTGGCCTGTCGTAAGCTTGTTGCATGCGAGAAACTCTGACGTACCGTGTAAATAGGCCCTTAAGCATCCGAAGATAGAGAATCCACAATCTATGAAAAAGTGTTGGAACACAGTTCTCAAGATAGGACTAACCTCCCCCTCGTACCTTGCGGTGTTAGTGCGGTAAACTAACATTGAATCTCACTTAGATTGTGTGAAGCAACATTGCAATGGGCAGGAAGCGGGAAGGGTTGGAAGTGTTTCAAAGACTTTTGTCAGAGATTGTAGCCCACTTAGGAGTGACTGATTCATTTCTTTCGAGGATCCTGCAGATCATCTGAAATATCATCAGCGAGGATACCCGAACGCTTATACTTATGGATATTCAAACGGTTAATGACAACATGCAGACAATGTAGTAAACTGAAACTTAGATTGCTGTGCTTTCGTCAATCAAACTCTTTACCGTATTCAACAAAGGATGAGTTTTGAAAAGTTCGCGATTTAACTAATCAGCTATATTATTTTTCCTATTTTAAGAATAGAAGTAATAACCTCTAGAACCAAATTTTTTCCGTAATATATAGTCGTTGCTCGTAACCAACAGAAATCTTCTTGTCATAAAAAGTAATAATACGATGTAACGTATTCCAGGCTGTTACAAAGTTCTCCATGGGAGAGATTTCCAGCTACAAAACCTTAGGTTTCGTATAATGGGGTACGATCACCGTTGCGTGATCAAAGAAGTTAAAAAGAAAATGTTTCTTACCTGAAAAAAAAAACAGGCGAGCAGAACAGCAGTTGTTCGGCGAGGTTGGTTTTAGATTATGGACCAAACGTGATCGCGAGTGAGTTTTTCAGTTGGCAGAACAAAGAGTTATTATTTGTCGGCAAACGGCACAAAGACTTTTCTCACATATGGGAATTGATCGCACTTGGCAAAGTTTTGCAGTCAAAATCTGTCAACGAGACACTTTTCTAAGTTGCACACTAACTTTTCTAGTTCGGAATTTATCCAGGAATTTGCCTAGAGTTTATTGGAAAATCGGCAAAAACATCAGAGACGCAGTAGGGCTTGGGTGTGGCAAAGAAAAGAGGTTGGAAACTTTGTGGGGTAAAAAAAATACAAATGAAGTGACAAAGGGTCGCGGTATTCACAATCATCGAAAGAGTAACAGATGATCATGATTTTGATGCACAGAATTCATTGAAAAATTCATTTGGGGTGTTAGGATATATTCTTTCTATGAGATAAATTGTTTTTCTAGAATTCTCTGAAAATAATGGAAAATCGGGTAAAGATTACATATCACAAGTTGGGATATATTTTTTACTTGTAGGATGAATTGTCCGATTTTACCCCATTTTTACAGAATTCTTGGAAAAATGCAAAAAAACCGGGACAAAGATTGAATATGACAAGTTAGGATGTATTCCACTGACAGGATGAATACTCAGATTTTACCCCGTTTCTCCAGAATTGATTCAACAAACGGAAAATCGGGGTGAGGATTGATTATGACACCAGATTGAGGAGTCAAGGCTGTTTTGGTTGCTGTAAATATAAAGTTTTTAAATAGATTCTTTGCAATTTAAATGTTTGTGTCATTTTTTAAAATTTTACTGCACTGGAAATGCACTGGATGCGAAAATCTGGAACTGAACAATTCCAAAGGAGGTTTTGTGGACAAATTCATGGGTCTGATGTGAACATGCTTAGGGTTAGCATTCTCTGTTCATGTTCTCTGGCCATGTCTAGGTACTATTCACAATTTGGAGCTGGGGGATTTTGGATATAACTTAAATTAAGCATGCTTCAAAATCCAATTGAAACTGTTAGTGTGGACACATGACACGTTGGGTGTTTAATTATTAGTATTACACTGTGCCAAATAGATTTCCTTTACTATTTTATTTAAAATTACAAATAGTCTTTCTCCTCAAGTAGCCCCTTTTTCCAGTCTCTCCACATTCCATAACGATGCTGTTCTTTGATGCTCAATAAGACCTATCCATCACTGTCAACTTGCTCTAAGATACTTGCCACATCTATCAACTCTTTTGTGGTCTCCTTGGTCCAAAATTCCAAGGCTCCCACTTGAAATGAAAAAATCTGTGTCGACTTCCCCTGCCTCCAGTAATCAAAATCTACCATTTCTTCTGTTGTTATCAATGCATGGTAACACCCTCTTGGAACATTCATCCCTTTCTCCTTCCTTAGTTTGAAAAGATATTACTCAGTGATGGCATTAAGGCCTTGGAATACCTTCCTTCCTTCTTTTGAATAGAGAATCTGTAGGGTTGGAATCCGTGAAGAAAATCAGTCTTCATTTGGAAAGAAACTTTAATGACACTCAGCTCATGAAAGGCTGTCTTTACCAAATTGGTATCAAAATGCACATTTGGCCTACTTTCATTGGGTTGGTTGGTTAGACTTCTTTGCTAATGAAGTACCACTAACCAAGTATCAGTATGTTAATGATAATATGCTATGAATTAACTCAAAGGAAAATGAAAACAACCTCATCTTTCTGTTAACCCAACAAACAAACTTAGCAAACTTAGAAGGAGGAACATCCATCATTAGATGTATTTATAATAATTTAACTTAAAATTTATTGCAGACATCAGGCAATAAAAACATCCAAAACTGGAAAACTGGTCATCAAAGGATAAATGAAACAAAAGTAATAGTAATTATAATTGCAGTAATAATGACAATAATATAATAATAATAATAATAATAATAATAATAATAATAATATTCCCTTAAACTACTTGGCATGTTACAAGAATATCTCTGCATAGTATAAAATAATGATAATAATGATATTCCCCTAAACTACATAGCATGTTACAAGAACATCTATGCATAGTTAAAATTAACATTAATAATGATACTAATAATAATAATAAAGTAAGAGAAAACCTAAACAAAAGAAAACTATAAATCACTCACAAATTCTGGATACCTCATAAGAAGCATCTTTGGGAGGCTCAAAATCTTCATCATCTGGTTCACTGGCTGTAAAAAAAAGCACAACAATGCTTTCTTTAGCAAATAACAAAAAAACAAACGAGGTTTATAGAGATAAATAATTATGGAACAATGTAGCAAAAAACTCATCTTACAAAAATAAAGAGACAAAGAGTGAAAATGGTCAATACATTAATTACCTTGAATATCATTTCCACTTGACAACTCTGTGTCTTTGTCCAGTTGTTGAAAGTCTAATGGAGGAAGAGGAGGGGGGAGAACAAATAAATCATCATTCATATCTTCATAATCCTCCTCAAAATCTCCTGATTCATACTTACCAGAAAAAAAAAACACCAAAACCAGTAGAAACCTCTTCCATGGTTTTTTCAGGACTAAATAGACTCACTCCTGTTCTGCATTTCTTGATTCCATCTTCACCTATTTTTGCACTGCTGTCTTCACCAGCACAAATAACAAAACAGTATCTGCCAGTTTTTCATAACCATATTTCTGGCATCCATTGAAGCTTCAATCTGCTAAATAAAATAAAGCATTTGTGAATAAGTAATAGCTATATAAGATTGCTACCTTTAACATACATTTATTGATTAAACCTTTATACCCTAACATCAGTAGGCATATTCTCCATACTGTTCTCTATACATTTCCTGAGCTGTTGACAAGGAGAATTTGTCTAAAAATCAAGAACTTTATAAGTTGTTGGTCATTACCTTGGTTCTTGTGACCTTAATGTTTGATTCAGGGGTGAAATTGTAAGGAGAAATTTGATGGCCACTCTTAGGGGTTAAAGGGTTAAGATTTTTTCTTTCATTAATGTATTGCAAACTGTACATAACTGGTAAAGTAGATCCTATTTAATGGTTCAGAGATGACCTTTCCACAAGTACTGGAGTTGAGGCAATGGAAAATATTATTGCATGCTCAGTGTATTGTAGCATGATAGTATTTAAAAGTTTCATGTTTCTGAATTCCAGCAGTGGATAACTCTTGTACTCCAGCACTGTTATCTTCCAGCCCCTCTCAGCTGTTCTCAGTTTCTCAGCAGGAGTTAACTGTTGTATTCCAGTACTGTTAATTTCCAGCTCCACAAAGCTGCTCCAAGATTACCAGCTTGGAATAAATATTCTTTTCCAGTACTTACTTGTATTTTCCAGTGCCTCAGTGCAGTGCAAGCTGTTGTCTCTTTTGTTTTCCAGCTGGAGGTAACTGCTATTTGTAAGCACAATTATTTTCTAGCCTCTCTAGGCTGATCGTAGTTTTCCTGCTTAAGTCAACTGTTATTTTCCATAAAACAGAACAATGTACATAAGGACCCAGGCATGAAGCAAAGAAACCTTCCTTGGAAACCTTGGAAACAAGATAATAATGTTTTTAATTGCTCAGATCAAAACTAAAAAATTTAATTGTTTGTTGAAAATGATAATATATAATGTTATATAATGTTATATTTCACTTATTTTGAAATCACTGGTGGTCCCTGTAATCTGATTGGCTCTAATTGGTGCAATTTATTCACGAATCACACCATTTTTTTGCCTTAAATTGCATCTTTTTCCCAGCCAACAAGGAGGCTACACTAAAAACAAAACAACCAATTAGACTTCAAGGCTTGTTTAAAGTAACCAATCAAATTGCAGGAAAATGAAAGACAAAGAGTATCATGTGGCACATTTTGCAACTTTTGTTCCCAATACTTTTATTCCCCCCTCCCCAAAAAAAAAATGAATTTAATTTCAAACCAGCTCAGTACTACATCAATAAAATATTTGAACTGACCAAATCCTGTATTTGGGTGATTTCAAAATGGATGTAATAAAGTGGTAATTGAACCTCATGTCATGCAATTTTGGTCTGAAATCATACTTGTGATTTCAAATTGAACTCGCACTGCATGCTTGTTTGATTTTGAAATAACGCATATGATTACGGCCCAAGTTGCACTCCACTCAGTTTAATTAACATTTTAATGTTACATAATGTTAAAAATATCAAGGCCAACAGTAATTCTGAACACAAACTTTAATAAAAAAAGCATTGCTTATGAATGAGACAAAAATGTGCTTTGAAGTTTCCATTATACCTGAATAATGTCTGTGTAAAATTTGAGCTCAAATGTTGTATTTTTAACTTATAACTCTACTCCAACCTATCTTTACATGTAACTGCTAATAAAATAACCCTCCATCTTCATTATGATCTAAGTAAGCTTTTAAGGCCTTCCTGACATTTTTTTAAAGCATGGCCTTGCAAACCTTTTCTTTTAGCTCCACTGATAAAAACATTTAGGGAAGTCAAATAATCAACTGGCACAACTAGTGCTTAAACACGAAGGCGCGCTATAAAAGGAGAGGTGCCTTAGGTACCTCTGGATCATTTGTCAATCAACCGTCGTGGCATACAGAACTCCAAAACAGCTTGAGCTGCAGTCAATACAAGGCACTGACCAGAGGCGCATTTCTCGTTAAATTTCTACGTTTTCATCAAAATGGAAGAATTTGTTGAGGTTTGTATTACCTTCCTCCGAACGAAACCGTCTTCGTTTTTGGCGGTAAATTTGAAATTCGAAATGATTCGCTTCGCCATCGCCCAAAATTGCCATTGCGTAATTTCATGTCTGTTTCCAAATACTGGATGTAGATAACTGTAAGAATAAAAAGAAAAGATGAAGAAATGTTCAAGGCATTTCTTCAACAATGTGAAGGGGAAGTGCTGTCAACCCAGCGGAAGAAAAATAAAAGCAGAGCGACTGTTGCAGGCGAAGTTCTGGAGCGCGCGAGTGAACCGTCGCCGACCACCGATTCACTTCAACATGTCCAGGCGTCGATGTCGCCAAACGAATCATCTGTACGGGCTTCCTCCACAAATGGTGCGATTTCTTTTTCTTTTTCTTTTTTTTAATCTAAGTATAATATGATTACAACAATACTGGATGATCCTTGACCTTTGGAACAATACATTAGAAAGGTAACTTAGGATTACAGTTCGACACTAACAATCACTGTGATAATGTATCACCAAGATTGAAACACTCGCGTAACACTATAATTTCTCAGAAGTAACTAATTGCAGAGTTTTTACAAACTAGGAAATACTAGTTAGAATATACTTGCAAACCACACATTTTTTCGTATGATGCGACAGTTCATGTCTTAGACTGCTTCCTTTTGATGCCTTCATTTTCCGAAATGCAGCCTTGCGTGACACCTACAAAACGTTTTGCCCTGCCTAAGAATGTTTTGAAAGGAGTTATTTCTTTAGAACTACAGGTTGTATTTATTGCAATATTTTATACTACACCTTGGGCAAACTTGTCAATGAAACATGAAAAATGTACATAAAAATTGTCCAAAATAAAATGTAGGCGGGAAGACCAGTTGTACGATCATATCAGACTTCATGACTGTTCAGTTGCGCTTTCGCTCTAATAGTTGTTTTACTTTGTCTCCACAATAGCTGATGCAAGAGGGGACGAGTTCGAAATGTGTATTTACTGTCGGCAAACGCCATGTGTAACGACCGACAGTCGCGAATACCTTGGCTATCGCGAAGCACATATTCAAAATCACGTGCGACGAAGAAAAGATTACAAGACGTACTGGAGAGCATTGAACAAATGTGGGCTCTGGAAAGACCCTATTTATCAGGCTAGAAAAGTCGAACTGGGGGACCACGTTAATGCTGTGCGGGAAAGGATGCCCAATTGTGTTATAAAAGATGTGAGGTCAAGGTTTCCTAACCCTCCTGGTATTCCCTATATGGGGCATAAAAGGGAATAATAAAATTCTCATTCAAATGCCCACGTCAAAGAGAGCCCAAGTACCAAATTGTTTATGGTCCATTTTATAATGTCCACACAGCAAATTATAGTGACTTTCCTATAAGTTAGGAAAAGATATACAGTGCAGAGAAAAGTAACAGATAATGAGTCTACTTGGAAAATACCTAGTGTCAAACCTCATACTCATGTTTTCATCACTTAGTACCAGCAGTTGGTAGAATTGGTCCTCCCTAATGACCTCACATATTTTACAGGACATTTGGGCTCCTAGTTGTAATTATCACAGAAACTGTGGTGCAATGGAAAACAGATGAGACATCATTTGTTTATATTAAAAAAGGTAGACCAGATAGTTTCTCTGAAATGAAATGTTTTTGAAGTAAGCACCCTGGTCTCTGCCAAGCGATTTGGATGCCTGGCATGTTGGTACATCTGTAGAGACGATGCTTCTCGATTCACATTTTCATTCTGTAAGACAAATAGTCAATAAGCATGAGAAAGCAGTGAATCCAAAAAGTGCCAAAGTTATTTTGACGAATTAACAACATAAGTTTCTTACCCAATCAAGAATGGCTAACTCCATGCGCATGTTGTATGAGTCATCCCCATAATGAATCCGCTTTGCAGCATAAATGAGCATCACTGAATGGAGAGACTCAATCCAATATGTTTCCCTGCACTAAAGAAGGCAACAAATTATGGGTGATTTTTCTTTAACTGGAAAATGAATTATTTTGTTCAACTCATCTATGGCCCTTACCTCAACATCATTAATTTGGAAGAAGAGATAAACTTCTTCATGCAAAGAAACATAAACATACAGCATGTGTCAATTATTTACCCGCATGTAGTCCGATGCATGCCTATAAATTGAAGTGCTCATAATGGCTTTCCTGTAGGCAGCTACTGCTTCAGGTTTAGTTAACAGTCTTTTGCCCATCACATAGCCATTCTGCTTGCACCGTGACTCCGCATGGCATCTGACATGATTACCCTGAGTAATAAATACACCAAGTTATGGAAAAATAGATTAATAAATCAGTAGTAATAATTATAGTAAATATAATGTCTCTTGTTCACCATTATTAAAGAAATATGTGCAATCTTTGAGGTAATGATCATGTCATATCTTGCAAGAATAACACAACAAAAGGTACTTACAAAAATGAAAACAAAATACTATGTTCTCTCAATAAACAGTCATTCAAATTACCTGGTAATGGTCAACTACATTCAACAGTGTACCCTGAAATTCTTCTTCAGTGGGTGGACTGTTCTTCATGCAGAAGTACACATGAGTCCTTGTACTTTCCACTGTAAAATATTCACAATTATTATATTCCATTGTATTCATCTCATATCAAGAAGGAATTTGACATCTGCAGATAATTGTAGAGAGAATATAGCTTCCGATGACTCTCATAAGAGAGATATCTTACCTTTGTCGGACAATTCAAAAAACCACTTTGAGCCCTCATCCCTCTGTGGTCCTGAGGCAACTTTCTTCATTGCTTTAGTCACAGACTTTGCACCTGAAAATAAACAAAAAATTTTAATACCAATAAAAGGCCAATTTTCAAGAAATAGTCATAATAATCAAGACAAAATGAGCCAAGAAATACAAGTGTATACTGAGTACCATGCCAAGAGTCAAAGGAATTAAGCATTCCTTTTGACAAGATCCATGTTTTTAGCTGTAATACAAAGTCATGTGCCACCTCTGGAACATGGAACCCTGAAAAAAGAATTACTTTAGTTGCATTATAAAATATACTTCTGATCTCCATATTTGTACTACATATGTGATATGATATTATTGAGGATGCAAACTTATCATACCTTGTGTCTCACAGAGATAAGTCAACAGCCCTTTTGTCATAGGGACCTCACGGCTTACTGCTGAAGTTTCATTGGCCTTACTCCAGTTGACAACTGCTAACACCTTTTTGGTCCTAAAGATAATCAGTGCAAATGAAATGATTTTAGGAATGGTGTTGAACATAATAGAGGTTCAACATATCATACAAAGAAATCAAGTAGAAAGCATCTTACGAGAAAGAAAGGGCTGACACTGTTGTGTGTGCTGCTGATCGACTGGAATCATGCCTTGCATCTGTTATAACACACTGCAGGAAAATGGTAGAAATCAAAACATAAAAATGGTCACATTTCTCTACTCACAGATATTTTCAAGATTTACAATCTGATATAAGATTTTATATCTTTGTACGTGCCAGTCTACATAATATACTCCGAGTATGGCAGGTGTATAAGTATGTGGCCAAAGACAAAATGAAGTTAAAATGACTACTTGTACCTCTCCATTCACAGCATATGCAGGGTTACTCTTCACTTGTTCTTGAGCAGCCAACATCGACTCATTGGAAACCCTCTTCACAACTGTCAAGTAACCAAGCTTTTTCAAGACTGTTGAAGTGATTAAAAATAGAAGTATTTTAGAATGCATCTGGTAGGGCAGAAACCAAAGAAGGAACAGGTCAGTCAGTTTGAGCTATCTTGATAGAACATTAATGATTTAACAACCTGCAAACTGCTGTTGACTGCCTTCTCCTTGCAAGGAGAAAGACTACATGATTTTCAGAGCATCTGAGAATGTGCATTGCTAACCTGTGTCGAAGGTCTTTTCTCCCTCTGACCCGATGTTGGCTGCTTGACAGAAACTTGTGTATTGTGTCTCTGTCAAGCCACAGGACAATACTCCATGAATCAATCTATGAAAAAGAGAGACAGATAAGTGACCAGTTACAAAAAACAAAAACTCTAAAATACCGAGATGATAAATTTCAGTAAATTTCGAGCAAAAAATGAAAGAGTGCTCACCTCAAATTTACATAGTACTTTGGAGGAGATCCTCCCATGATGGGGGAGGAGAGCCACTTGAAAGAATCTCCACCAACACATGAAATTGTCACTGACACGACATGACTCTGTCGATTGAAGACAAGTGATTCGCAATCGAGGGGTTTTCCACAATAATAACATGATGTCGATAGCGTATTACAGAAAAAAGAAAACAGAGTTCGCAGAGATTCTTCGCTGCAGAGATGTATGGAGTCGTTCTCTGCTGAAGATGCAGTGATTTGCATTCTTTGTGGCGTACGTTCTGCTTGTGGAAGAGAAATTGGAGAAAAAAGGATCACTGAAAGGCAAAGAAATACCCAAAGATGGAGTAGAAGAAGCTGAAGGAATCGAAAACCGTGCAGTTGTGGATGGTGTAGAGAGAAGAGAGGGGTTCGGACTTCCCGTTAATGATAAGCTCAGATCGCTCGATGTCAGTCGTTTCCTCTCAATTTTCTCCTCAAAAGCTAACAGAAGAGCTTCCATTAAATCTGCATTCTGTGTGCTTGTGGTCGCTTTTGTGAGATTCAACGAGCCTCTGGCCATCTTTATGCGGTCTTTGATGCCGAGAAGTCTGCTCTCCTGAGTTCGAGGAACTTCTATGTTGAACGAGAACTGAGGACCTCGATCCGTTGGACGCTTTTTCTTGGGTACAGATGGGTTATTTCCCTCAGCCATAACGATTAAATTTCCCAATAAAAATATCTTTCGAGCAGCAACAGCCAAGACTTTTCCCCAAACTGAACTAGAGTTGTGAAATTCTGTCTCAAAATCGCACTTACTTGCGAAATCATCCATACTTTAGAGGTTTTGTCACAGAATATTGTCACAAATAATAATAGTCTGAGCATTGCGCATAGAATGTTTCATGAATCCGCTAGTTTCAATGAGAATAATCTGAAGGCTCGGAGAACCAATGTGTATTAGGGGCTTGGGACATAAGCCGAAGTTACACGGCGCGAATTTTGAAAAGACAACTGTACGAGTGTCTCGTCGACCGCAGATCGCGCTTTGAGCGGCCGAACGATAACTTAATGCCAATTAATATCAAAATGAGCTCAATTATGGGAATTAGAGTCAACAAGACGCAATATCTTCTAATTTATTGACACAAAAAAACACTTAAAGTGTGTCTTTTATGCAGACCGTTTCACTCATGGTGGGACCGTTGGTCGCCATATTGGATGAGTTTTGCATTTGAGCTGAAACAAAGGGGAGGAGCCAAGCTATTTATAGTGCGCCTTCGTGTTTAAATACTAAGTTGGCAATTGACTGAGACACCATTAGCACCACAATAAAAAAGCAAGAACCCTCAACTGGCTGAAACTTGCATCATTTATAAGTTACATACTATTCTTCCCACATTTCCTAATAAATTAACCTATATTTAGTGGACACCTCTATAACACAGACACTAGGGAAGGTTCTCAGAGTGTTATAACTATAAAAGTAATAGCTTTCACCGCAGTTTAAAGTGATTTAATTTTTGAAATACAGTTAACTTCTCCACTTATCACATAACACCTGTGCAAAGCATATCAATTGTAAATAACAAATATGGAGAGTTACAAATTACTTTCAGTACTTTATAGTGCAAGTAATGTGTTCCTTACCACCATTTTTATGTGTTTTATTTCCATTTACAGATTCAAGTGGCTGTAACAAAAAAACCAATTCAAACAATTTTACCTCACTTCCTAAAGCAAGAAATCACAAGGCTAAACAACAAATGTAGAAACTTAGACATACTTTAGCTAGAACCCTAATTCAAAAATAAAAAAACTACCCCCCTTGCAAAAAAAATATATATACTACTGTCTTTGGTACCATCCTGTTTCTCCCCTATTTTCTTTTTTTTTTTTTTAACATTTCTTTTCTATTAATTTGCAAACACATACCATGCTTCTTCTCAATGGGAAGAGTTTCCATAAAAACCCAAATAACCAGAAAGAGTATTGGCACGATAGATAACCAAATGAGTAGTGGTATCAAATTAAAGCTTGTAGCAATTCATCAACCTGACTATTATACCCTATTCTTTTCCCCAGGTCTATGTGAACTAGATTTTGAGCACAGAATGCAATACCTCACCAAACATCCACTAGGATGACTCACTTAAAAGTATACATGATTATCATCTCTTGCAGAGATTGCACACTTCACTTCAATGTTTTTATAACTACTTATATGGGGGCTTTGGTAAGATTGTGGAAAGGGGGAAAACATTTGAGCAGCTGGGAGGGACAAAACTGCATGACAGTGTGGCAGCCATTTATTCCCACTTGGACAACAAAGTCTAGGGAACCTTTCCTGGAAATTTAAAAGTTTGGATGTCCAAAAGGGTCCATTTGAGGCCACTATTTCTCAAGTTGGCTAAAAATTATATCTGCTATGAGGGAGAGTATTGACACTGATTTAATGAATAGAGTAGCTTTTACATAACGAACTATATAAACATTACACATAGCAATGTTGTCTTGTAGATGATGTCTGTGTGGTCTTACTTGATTTTTACTGTTGCCTTGCTCAGATTATGAAATTTTGCCCTGGACAACATTACATTTTGGGGCACAGTGCTGTGATTTCTGACACAGTATATTTAAAGCAATTACTGATGGCAAAGGAATTAATTGGTACTTCAACGATGAATGTAGAGCACAGCAATCAATGTAAACCATCATACCAAAAAACATGGTGACTGGTAAATTCACCCAGAACTCTCTGCACAAGAAAATCCTGTAACCACTCAAAAAATCAAGCAGAAAAGGTCTGAAAAATTTAAACTTTGCATACATAATGTTGTTGTTTTGTGAAATATTGCTTTCTACATAAGCCTTACCCTAAGAATAATGGTAAAATGTACAGGCATCATCTTTGTCTAAAAGTGGATTGAATCTATTGCGTAAACACCAGAAAAAATAATAATATTGATACAAATAGGCTGAGGGTTTAGTTTAAGTATGCTGTGGTTTTGTTTTATCCTTAGTTTAATTCTTTTACTTTTAATTGAGGCCAAATGGATAGTGACATATCATCTCACCATAACTTAGGCTAAGAGCTAAATTTTATCTTTCTTTAAACAAGATGCAGTTTTCATTCATATCATTAACAAAACCAAAGGAAACTGATTTTTACACCAAGGACAAAAATTAAGCACAACACATACCTTTTTATAACTAGTGCATAATTTGTCAAGAAAATGTTTACAATGGAGCTTACCACCTCATCAGCACTTTTGTTTACTTTGCTTTGCTGCTGGTTCTCATCCATGCCTGTATGAATGACATTAAGGGTGAAAGGATTTGTATTTTCTCCACAGAAATAGTTGCAGAGAGAGTCTCCATTGATATATGGATTACCAAACACTCACAATGAACACCAACAAGACCAAGTTCTTACTAACAAGTGTAGGAGCAATAATCACTAAAAATGGGCAACAGTCTGTATTGAATAAAGTATTCATTTGTGCATGAATTGGTATTTATTTCATTTTAATGTTTGTAACATACAATTGAAAAAGTATGTAAAATGTGGTAACATATAAAATACATATTATTGTGGTATTCCTCATAATTTAGTTAAAGGGGTTTTATTCTAAATAGATCAAAAGAAAGAAAGTGGCATAAGTCAAGAGGAGGAGGCGAGCGTGGCCTAGTGGTTAGGGCGCTGCACTTGTAAGCCGGAGGTCCCGGGTTCAAGTCCTCCTCCCTGCCACTGGATGGATTTGTCTTCAGTGGCCCCGAATTCAACTCCTGCACGCTTTGTAAATAGCCAACTGGTCTGCCTCCCACCAGTTGGGGTTTTTAACGAGTTTCTGTTCATTTACGATATTTGTTTCCTTATTTACAGTGTCCCCAATTAGCACAGCAGTGCTAAAATACACTGACACTTAAATAAAGTTTTTTTTTTTATGTCAGCCACTGATTTAAATAGAAAATCACATATTATTAAGTGATGAGTAGTTTTGCTTCAAATGTGTGCCCTTCTGGGTGAGCAAAGAGAATGATAACCCCACTGTTACTTGCTAGAGAGCAATAGGAGCCAGCACCCTATCCCTTAAGAGAGACCAGATCTTCATCATATGTGTAAGCAGTTTGTAAGTTAACCTTCCAAGATATGTGAAGTTTGACATCAACCATACATCCTAGCTGAATATTGTTGTCTTCCACTGTATCCATAATAGCCATCAGTGTAGATACTACGAGATTGCTACATGTAACATAATACAAGTTATTATGAGGCTGGAAGAAAATCACAAGTTTTTCGTCATTGAAATACCGAGATCTGTCCTGCTTTTTAATCGTGTAATATCAAGTTTTGCATGTCCCAAACAAAATTAAAAAAGTCAGTCCTCAACACAGAAGGATTCAGTGAATCCAGGTATCATCCAGCTACATGAAATCTACAGGAATTTGGCACAAAACTTGCACGTGATCTTTGAAGAATGGTTGTAATATTTAAATTTTAAAAAAATACTAGCATGAAATGTGACAAAAACCTTACTTTATTGTACTAGCTCCAACAGAAAAGTAAGGAAAGCCATAAGGCAATGTCAAATTCTCGTCTTCCTAAGCTTTTCAATGTATGGAATAAAATTTCCCTGATACCTCGCACTTAAAGATGCTACCAGAATCTTACTCTTCCACTGAGGCATCCCAAGAGGCATCAAGGATAGCCCATGAAATTCTCAAACTCTGAGCGCAGAAATCTTAACAATCTTTTTACACTTTTGCATTGCATCCCTCCCCTAGTTGGGAAGTGACACACAGAAGACACAATCACAACACACTTTGATTGGAAGAAGTAAAACCACATTCTATTGGTTATAAGGTGTGAGGACATAACTACAATGGAAGACACAACTGCAATGCTACACACAAGCGCTAACCTCAGTGACCGTATTTCCTGAAACAAGCGCCCGAGCACTTGTTTAAAATTTTGACATGGAGGGGACGCTTATTTGAAGGAAGGTGCTTAATCAAAGGGGTGCTTCAAAAGTTTTCCTTTTGGGAAAAATAGGGAAACAAAATCTGCAACATTATCCACAAAGCCGATAAGTCATTATCAACATCGTCCGCTAGTTTAAACAAAAGGGTAAAGACTTAATTGCTCTGAAAAATGACAGGGAAGAAACCAAGAAGCAGGAGGACAAGGCAGTTGTAACTAAGGACCTGTTTACATGGAGGTGGGGGACCCCAGGTTGGTGAGGTAACCCGCCTAGCTGTGGTTGAAAAATAAAACGCATTTACATGCCATCTTACAACCTCAGGGAGCTGGGGTGAGGTTTCTTGAGGTCGTTGTTGCCCTTGCAATTAAGGAGTTTGAGCAGAGGCGTCCCAAGCACACATTTCTAAAAAGACGAAAGATTAATTCTCAGATACATACGTATTTATTCATGAAAGCATCACGCATTGTGTTACGCAGTGTTTGGTTTCACAAGGAACCATTGACAAATAAGTTATACTGAATAGTTTGGGAAACCAAATATGGTTGATTTACAATGCTAAATATTCCAAAATGTGAACATTTTACACTCCTTGTATGTCCATTGTGGTTTCTGGTCATTTCTGCCATGAGACGGCTAGGAAATGTACAAAGTTTTAAAACATACATGTTTCGATTTTGAGCTTCTTGCCAACCTTGACACGTTTACATGGTAAATTGTCACCGGGCAACCTGCCTAAGCCCTTAGGGCCTGTTTACCCAGGTAAATGAGGTAACCCGCCAAGGTGTGGTAACCCACCTGTCCATATAATTTCTTATTTAAGGGCCTGTTTACATGGAGGTACTGGGGACCCCAGGCAGGTGAGGTAACCCACCTTTCCATATAATCTCTCATTTTATCTTGATCACGTTTACATGATAGGTGGGGTAACCCTATCAGCCAAGGTAACAGTTTGCCATGTAAACGTCTCAAGGTGGGGTAATCCGCCTAGACGGGGTCGTCGCACTCATGGCGAAAAGCTCAAAAGCTAAACACGTATGTTTTAGAACTTTGTGCATTTCCTAGCCGTCTCATGGCAGAAATCACCAGAAACCGCAACGGACACACAAAGAGTGTAAAATGTTCAAATTTCGGAGTATTAAGCGTTGTAAATCGACCATATTTCGTTTCCCAAACTATTCCTTATGACGCATCAAGTCTACGATTCCTCGCGTAACCTAACACCGCGTATCACAACAGGTGACACTTTCATGAGTAAATACATACATGTCCAAGAATTAATCTTTCGTCTTTCTCGAGATGTGAGCTTGGGACGCCAGTGCTCAAACTCCCTAATTGAAAGCGCAACAACAACCTCGAGAAACCTCACCCCAGCACCCCGGGGTTGTAGGATTGCACGTAAACGCGTTTTATTTTTCGACCACGGCTAGGCGGGTTGCCTCACCTACCTAAGGTCCCCCACATATATGTAAACAGGCCCTAAACTAGATTTAATACGCTTCTCTTGGATAGGATTAAAAATAAAGGTTTGCTCACCTTTTAAATATATCTAAGTAAATAAATATTAACTTCATAATATTTTATCCATCAATATCATCAATATGGCCATAAAAGCTTAAAAAGAATCTCGCAACATGAACGGATACGTCCCCGTCGATAGAGCAAGATTTTCTTCCACGAGAAATATTGAGACCGACGATAACTCAGCGGCAGATTTTCCACAGCATATAAGTTAGATTTAATATGCTTCTCTTGGATAGGATTTAAAATAAAGGTTTACTCACCTTTTAAATAGATCTCAGCGCAACCATGCGAAGTTGATCAAGACAGCCATTTTGAATTATTACTATCATGTGACCAACCAAACCTCCCTCCCACGTAAATATATGAGACCACGAGTTTCGGTGAAGTACTGAGACATTCCATGTCAAACCTTAGATTACAACCATCGGCGTGTTGGTATTTAAAAGGCTTTCATTAAGTTCCATCAAAGCTTAATCATGTAATCTTCTCTTGATCCTCTGGGGTTGATGTCTATGTAAAACAGCTAAAGTGTATCTCGGCGTCGCGATGTCGCAATCGACTCATGTTAGGAGCTGTCCTCTAATGACAGGGTGATTTAAGTTATATCTACAGGAAGATCGCAAAATAAAAGAAGGAGAGAAGAAACAGAACGGCTAAAAATTCAGCTGTAAGACAAACTGCTGCTAAGTCTTCACTCTACATAGCACCGGACGCATTTTATTTGTTGATGAAACTTGCGCGTTCCATTTTCCGTGGATCAATTGGACAAGAAGGAGCTCCCCAAGCAACGGTACGGTAGATTGTGTCCTGGGCTTTACTTTTCCTTCCAGTTTAAAGAATAAACTAACAGCAATAGCGTGAACTTGCTGATTAGTAACAACATATAAGATTTTCTTTTCAAGAAAAACAACCACAGTGAACCCAGCGTCCGGGGTTTTTACTAATTAAATATTTTGATTGACAGTTGTATGACACCTATGACCTTGGCGAACACGTGGTGTTGCTAGCAGTTTCGTTCAGTCTGTGAAAAACACATTCAATTTAAGTCCACGTAATTTAAGTCTACGTACTTTTGTACTTCAGGTAAGATGAAAATCGACCATATGCTGACACTGGATCAACAGTTATCAATCACTAGCTTTATGTTCGATCTCATAGCTAGTTCTGCGTTGAAAATATTCCGTAAGGCTCAACTCTAATTCTGTTCGCTACGATTTTACAGATTGCAATATGGAGACCCAAGCATACGACCTTGTTTGTACAGAAAATAGAGACTTTCTCTACGAAAGAGAAGGTATGCCTGGTATAAATCCAGATTTTGTATACATGAATAGAGAGGTTCACACTTTGAAAATGGCGAGTGGAACAAGAATTGTTCCAGACACGGACAAGAGAGCTGCTGCGAAAAAACCTAGGAAAAGAAATTCTGACAAAGATAGAATGAGGACAGAAGCAGAACAGACAGCTTATAAGAAACTTAAAGAGATCATTCCGTCCCTAAAGGATCAAAGGAGGACGACAAAATTACAGACAATCAGAGAGGCCGTTGTATATATTCAGAAACTCCAGGAGACCTTGACTGGAATCCGCCGCATCTGAGCGGAAGATGGTAAACATTGAGCAAGGTTCAAGTTTAAAATATTTCTTTAACAACTTTGTAAACAAAGTTAAATCATTAAGATTATTTGATATTTGTAAAGCAATTATCCTATTAATAGTGTAAAGTTGTAATATGCATGTTATTTTTTTAGTGACCTTCAGTTACACTAAGATGTCCGTAAGTTTATGTTACGCCAACACGCATTAACAATTTAACCAAGGAAAAACGCTTTTGAGTTCAAAGCAAAGTTAAAAGAGCGTGGTTCTTACTCAGTCAGTACTTACTTAAAAATTACTTTGTACACGGATTACCACAACACAAGCTAAAAGCAGATATACATAGTCTTTAGAGTTGACAGGAGTTACTCCTAACGCAATATGTTGAAAAAATGTTAACGTGTCAAAAATCAAGGGGAGTCCGTAAAACGAAGATGGGAACGGCGGACTGCAAACGGCGGACTGCAAACGGCGGACTGCGAATAGTGGATGGAACAACAAAATTAAAATCAAAAATACAGTATCAAAAATTACGTCATTATAAGCAGAAACATCTTCGCATCACTGTTAGAAATTTGTTGAAAAAGTTCGGAAAGGGTCGAAAATTGTTTAAGTGTTCTAAATTTTATACTCCACACACTCAAGTATTTAATTCTGCATCTGTCTATGTATGCAAGCTTTCCGAGCTTTTTCAGACTGATTTCTGGCAGTAATCCCGAAGATATTTCGTCTTAGGGTGACCTAGTTTTAAATAATTCATCTCTGATGTTGTCTCTGTTTTCCACCGTCCGCCATCCGCTGTCCTCGCTCGATAAACTTGTAAACGGTTTGCCACTACTTGTAACTTTATTCCAAATTCTTTTCTATTTTTGCTTTCTTGTGATACGGTTTTCTCATTGGCAGAGAGCATTCTTTAAGTAGATTTTCCATGAGAGTGGCATTTTTGAAAAGATTTATAAACAAAATACTTTATCTAATTTATTTTCAATTTTTAATTTCAGTAAAGTGGCCTTGCGTGACATCCAGCAAATTTGGTACTGGCGGCTTTGATTTCTCAGCTTATTCCAGTTTAATTTCATTCACATTTTTCCTAAAAATGAGCAAACTCAAAGCCAAGTTGGCTTTAAGAATCATAGCTATTAAATGCTTTGTTTTTCAAACTGCACGGTGTTGTTCAGTAATTTTGTATATCCTTGTACACTACAGTGGTAAACCTTTCCCGTTTGTTGACTCTATATCAAAAAGATCTTAAAAGCTTTTGGTGGAAATTCTAAATAACAGTGACAGCCAACGAAAAATATCCTTTAAAAATCATCAGTTTCGTTAAGCATCCTAACGTCAAAAAATGAAACAAAATCTATTTTACCAACTTCCCCCACTCGTACTTACAGATCGCCATTCATTCAATGATGAGTGACAAGGTGCGTTGCGTGACAACAGCTTTCTCTAAATTTGTATGCAGCTCCACAAACTCTCCTTCCATTACAAGTTTCGCCTACAATGCCAAATTCGAAATAACTATTCCACTTGATTAAATTTTTAAACTTTCCGCTATAAGGTGTTGTAAGTTTTCTGTTACAAGCCTCAAACAAGTTAAGTTAGTTTATTTATTTAATGGACTAAATAAGCACAAATTTATTATCTTGATAACAAAGGATAATTGAAAAAAAAAAGACAGATACATGAGAGTCCATGCATTTTTATCTGAAACTCATCGTTCGCTTACAAACGTCTCGCAAACTTGGAAGAAGCTTTACTGCCTACTTAAAGTAAGCTTCATGCTAAATAGACGTCAATTAAAATCATTCGTTTTCTCTGTTATCACTACAATCAAAAGCAACAGGTTTTCATATGAACCATTTTTAAGCTGTTCAATACTTACGGATTTAATTAGAAGAAAGAGAAACAACAGCTCAGCACCATTGCTTCTTCTATCTTGGTTGTATCCTTTAAAGGAGTAATGGCAAAATTCATTACGAAACTTGCATGGTGTTTAAAAGGCAACCCGAGAACAAGTCATTTATACCACCACTAAACGACATGAGCAGTGAAGGGAATAAGAAGGAACGCACATACCTTGTTTTAGCTGTCGCTTAAAGATCATCTATCATCATGTGGCTGAAAAGGGAGCGTGAATGAAAGAAAACGCTGGCTGCGAGAATTCGTTCCCAGTGTGCACTTGAAGATATCGCTGCGAGGTTATTCGGAATACATTATTACTCGGAATATATTATTATTAGGAATATATTATTATTCGGAAGTTCCGAATAATTACACAACAGTGCGTTGCTCAGTTCAGTTGCTGTGCTGACTCCCTCCATCCCTCAGGTTGGCGCCAACAGAAGAATCTGTCGTATGTACGTAGGCCCTACAGAAAATAATTTCCCACGATCGCCTTTGAGAAAAAATTTTGAAAGAACATGATCGAAAACCATTGTTCAATCGAATGTCCTCGTAATCCTTACGTCCTGGTCTCATGAAATATTGAGAAAATTCACTGAAGCCCTCGTTTCATGAAATTGTCTGTTTGTTCTCTGTTTTCTACCGTAAAAGAACGCAAAAAAATGGCAAAGGGTGCGATCCTTTGGGAGGATCCGGATTTGGATTTGTGATCCGAGATTACACAGATCATGTTGCACGAAAGGAATAGAGTTTTAGACGAGCTGTCAGAGGATTCCAAAAAGTGCGCTATCTTAAGACTTGTGTCTACACGTGGGTTACTGAGCTCTTCCCTGAATGGCTCGTCTAACTGCACGGGCTTTTAGCGCGCACTATTCATTAGAAAGTACATTTTTCCGTGGTAAACTCAAACGATGGAATTAAGGGCCTGTTTACATGTAGGTGAGGGACCCCAGGTAGGTGAGGTAACGCGCGTAAGTTGGGTAACCCGCCTGTCCATATAATTTCTTATTTTATTTTGATCACGTTTACATGATAGGTGGGGTGACCCGCCTAGATGGGTTGCCCGGTCTGCCAGGTAGGGTAACCCTGTTAGCCGGGGAAACGTGTCAAGGTGGGGTAACCTGCCTAGCCGGGGTCGCGTTCATGGCAAAAAGTTCAAAAGCGAAACATGTATGTTTTAAAACTTTGTAAATTTCCCAGCCTTCTCATGGCAGAAATCACCGGAAACCGCAACGGACACACAAGGAGTGTAAAATGTTCACATTTCGGAATATTTAACGTTGTAAATCGACCTTATTTGGTTTCCCAAACTATTCCGTATAACGTATTAAGTCAACGGTTCCTGGCGAAACCAAACACCGCGTTACACAACGCGTGAATAAATACATACATGTCCGATAATTAATCTTTCGTCTTTTTCGAGGTAGGAGGTAGGGGACCCCAGGTAGGCGAGGTAACCCGCCTAGCCATGGTCGAAAAATAAAACGCGTTTACATGCAATCTTACAACCCCAAGGTGCTGGGGTGAGGTTTCTTGAGGTTGTTGTTGCACTTGCAATTAAGGAGTTTGAACAGAGGCGTCCCAAGCTCACATCTTGAATAAGACGAAAGATTAACTCTCGGACACATACGTATTTATTCATGAAAGCGTCACGCGTTGTGTTTGGTTTCGCGAGAAACCGTTGACTTAATACGTTTACATATTTGACGTTGAAAGTTCGATATGCGATCATTAATAAGGAGAGACAACAATTCTAAGAATTGTTTTTCTGCTGTTGAAAACTCATTAAAATTATTCTTTAATTGAACTTGCGAACTAGCTAGTACTTCGTTAAGGGATTTAAGGAACTCCCAGTCATGTTTCACACAATCTCATTTATTTGGTTTTTACTTCACAACGCTGGCTCCAAACAACTAGTCACTTTAAAGCCGAGTAAATTAAAATACATCAGATGACCTGCTGATGTAACTTTTCGCTTATCAAACCATATCACCCTCTTTTCACGTGTTTATTCATTCTGTGGGTCTCCGATGCTTGTACAGCTTCGTCTGATTGGGTACCAGCCCTCCTATTCTCAGACACATTCCTTCTACTCGCACGAGCGTCCGCCCACCGGTTCAATAATTCGATGTCCTCAATGTCTTCAATAAACTCGTCAATGTAGAGGTCATTGAACTTTAGACTCATCAGGGTGACGCACTTGTCTAACTCCTTTAAAGGAAGACCCCGGGTCTTGCCATTGGTTCTTTCGCTCCTACCGATGTTGTTGTTGTTGTTACCCAGTTCAACAGAATCGTTTTCGTTTTTCCAGTGCACCCTTTTCTTCCTGTTGTTGCCCGGTCCGGTATGAGGTGGTTTCCCGTCTCCTATGCAATGCAGTATCTCCTTGATTTTCCTCATCATAAATTTCCTAAAGATAAATCTTCCTCTGGAGAACTGCGTAACGGTTCGGTAATTATAAATAAGAATTGAAATGAAGATGTTAACCCATATCACTTGCAGACACATGTTGAAAACTATGAAGAAAAGAGGACCAATGACATCATGACAATCTTGGAGATATTCAGCCCCGTCGCTTAAGACTCTCTGGATGAGAAGGGACCGGAAAGCATTAGAGAGCGAGAAATACTCCTCCACCTCCCTTCCAAATTGAATGAATCCCAAATGAGTGAAGGCGAACATGAAGACGTAAAATCCTACTGAGCAGTTTACGAGTTCCAGGAAAGACGCCTTCGTGACATCAGACAAACGTTTAACATGACTATTAAATCTGAACAGATATAGCAACTTCAAAGTGTTGAAAAACATTAATAACGCCAAAAATGCTGTCTCCATATCATCGAGTAAAACGGTTTTGTCAAAGCTTATAAACTGGAAGACATTTTCATGAAGTTTAGTCGTGTTAACAGAGAGTTCTACCTCTTTAAAGATATGAGCGACTGCAAAGGAAATTGCTACAAAGATCTGAACCACTTCAATGCAATTCAGAAATCGACGAAAGTAGTGTTTTGGTTGTTGAATCATCTCTTTGGTTTCTTTGAAGACGAAGTAAACAATAAACAACATGAACAATATCTGACAAACAAGATGAGCGACACTGTAGCCAGCTCCAATGTTGTACACGTGAAGAGGATGAATCACGTGACCAGAAGCCACATAGCCAGATGGTAAGAACTCCACCGGTATCCAAACTGCACTAAACAGACTGACATGAGGGTTGAAAACTACAAATTCAATCAATACAGTACTAGTGTACTTGTCAAACCAGTTTAACATGTTCAGCTCAGAAATGACTTTCGTGGCAGACTTTCTGTCGTAGCCTAGCTCTGCTAGGTAACCACCCTGACTATAAAGAGGATAAAGTCTTCCCCAAAAGGGAAAGCTTTCGGTTTGCTCTGCTGCGGAATAACGCCAAGGCTTGGGGCAGACCTTGTTCAATGTTTCAGTTGAGGAATTCAGTGACGATAAAAGTGGAAGCCATCCTGGCTGATATAAATCCGTTTTATCTTCAGCTTCTAATGAATATGACGCGATGCAAGAGTTGAATAGAGATTTCGCTTCCTTAACGACATGACATGAATCTAAAAGAAAGTAAAAGTCAAAAAGTAAATCTTTAACGGTTTACAGCATTTTACTGCCAGTCATCCTGCTGAAATATAATACACATATATGTATTTGCACCTTTCTTCACTCTTAGCTGTCTAAGGCGGGGCATCCCAACAAGGACTACATCACCTTCTCCAGTGAACGTAGTAGAATTTGAAAAAGCCAAGTCCTCACCGTCCTGGTAAATTCCTGGTAACAAAACGTCTTGAAGCCACTGCCACATGTTCTCGAGAGTCAAGATCTAACGAAGCAATGCAGTGTTAAAAAAAATAATCTACATAACTGAAAATTCAAAGAAAATCAATCAGTTCAGTGTACAGTTATTATGAACTCATTCCCTTCCTGGTTGTCAACACAAAGATACTACAAGTTGACAGCAATTCAATTTTTACCACATTTCGCCTTAAAATTGAAAATGCAAGCATGCTCACAATAGTACAGAAGATAAATGAAGGGAGGCTTGAACATACCTCATTCACTTCTCCAAACTTTAGCTCTAGTGAAAATTTCAGAGAATAACTGTACTGACTCCGACCTCCGTAACACATGATCATCAGTATCAAAAGGTATAGAAAATAGCAGACTATCTTCTGTATCGCCTTGTACATACGCAGTTCTCGCATTCGATAGATCCTCGCACGGCGCAATTCTTTCTTGCTCAGGGGCTTTGGTGAGGCAATTTTTTCGTCGTTTTCATCTTCCTTTTGGCCGTCGGCAAAGGTAACTTCATCAAAATGTACGACCGTCCTGGGAGTTTGAGCAAGTTCATCAGCATCCGACTGACAAACGAACGACAAAAATAAAGCCACGACGACGATCTTTACCGGTTCCGAAACAAATATTTCTACAAACAAGGACATAGCAATGGAGATAAGCCATTCCTCGCTTGTCTCTTTACTCCAATGTAAACTATATAGAATAATAAAAGTTGCTGATGCAGCTGAAGAGATGAAACACAGGAACCAGGCGAAGTAAACAAAGCAATACGGTAGAGTTATGCAAAGGCCTCTTCGATATCGATGTTTCTCGGTGACCTTGTGGATGCTGAACCTTTCTCTAACCTTGCATCTTTGTTGACGTTGCCCTGGTGTGTCAACCTTTGTTATCACGTGACTGAAGATTCCTACTATTATCAAGTTTATGGGCAAAACTACAACAATGCTCTCCAATGCAATAATTAGTTGTCGCAAATTTAGGACCAGAGGGCCCAACCTAAATGTGCGCTGTTGATGGACGTGCCCAGGAACAAACTGATAAAACATGGCACTGGCCAACATTGTGGTCAACAGAAGTGACAGGCAGCACGACGCACGCTGCACGCGAGTGAAGCGTCTACTTGGTGGTCTGGTTGCGACAGAAAACCACAGATGCCCATCACCGAGTTTTCTGGCCACCGTATTCCGGCAAGATTCCCAGAAATTTTTTCGATTCTCGGCAGCTGAATCGGCAGCAAGAGTGCGATCTATTAATCCGTCGCCCTTCTCAACAGCTAACCACTTGTGACAGGTAAAAGTCTTAAGCTCCTGACTGAACGCGTCATAAATCTTGATTGTGTTTAGATACCAAGAGGGGCTTTCACCAGAGTTGTCATGCCACACGCGCACTCTCCGTAAGGGGCCAACATTACTCGGAACCGAGAAGGTAAAACACATTGAGCTACCTCTTGCAAATGGAATGAAGGAATCGCTCTTTAATTGATGAGGTCCACTGGATTCCATTTCGCCCTCAAGCACAAGATACACCTTAGCACTGGTACCAGAATCAAACCAAATGCCTGTGGATATTTCAATCTCGTATCGACAACACCAGGGTGACAAAGATCCCAAAAATGGTTTATCGCCAATCTGAAATGAACGACAAAGCGGACGTTGTTTGATGACTTTATAATTCTAATTTAAACACATTTAAAAGATGTAGAATAAGGTCATCATCCTCTCCTTGAGAAACATACTGACACCTACCTTCAAAGCATCTTTCTTGTCGGCCTTCCGAACCCACAGTATAAGTATTAAGTAGAGTCCGAATACACAGTTCACTGTCACTATAACAGCTACATTTCCAGTCTCTGGAATACGTTTTAATTCAACAAATACTTTGTCAAAATCGATGGGGTTTGGTGCCACGAACAATTCACCTCCAAATGCAGTCAAATGGTTGCAGTGGCAGTAAATCATGTCCATGGTTGTTGTTTCAGCCACCTGTTCATAATGCAAACCATTGTCAATAAGAAAACACGAAATTGTCTGTATGAACTTAGTTCCGCACTTGATTTGATAAAGAAAGTGGTTAGATAACATTGACCCTGAACAACAATGCTCACTTACCTTACATCCATCAAACGTCCATTTAGACATTGTGGTATTCCAATAGAGACAGGCAGCTGGCATGACTTGTATGGTGTAATTTTCATCGCCCTTCCTAAAGATTCGATTGCGTGGAGACTGTCCTGCTTTAGTATCGTCTGCTGCAGGGACGTCTTTATATTGCACACATGCGCGTTTTGATCGTCCTTGCCCTAAGCACCGCCTATTCCTAGAAGGACTCTTTGACTTGATTTGTAATCCAATGAAGTAAATTCCTGTCTTTTTGATGAGTTTACTGTCTACGAGTACCTTATATGGATCAGTTGAGCAGTTGACATAACCAGACGACATCTGAGCGCAGGTTGAGAAGTTAGGGACGGTGACGTTTATATCACTGTTATTAGCTGAGGGTCGTTTTCCAAACTTAAGTGTCACAAACAATTCTGTTTTGCTGTTTTCTGGACGAACCCTCAGTATCAGAGTTATCCCTAAATGAGTGACATTTATCTTGTGGAACACAGTCTTACGAGTACCAACGGAGTATGATCGAGAGGTGTTAATTAAGTTGTAATTATTGCGCAATTTGATAGTCATCGGCGTTGTCAGTTCTGTTACATTAAAGAGATGCCCATAGCTGTTTTTAAACTCAAGGCTGAAAACTCCACTTGTCAATCTCGCCGCTGAAGGGTGCCACGAGTAAGATACAAAACTTGTTGTGATCATCTGAAGCAAAAAACGGAATCGTGAAATGTGGCCCACTAATCTACCTTTTCCACATAGAGTAAACTTCTAACTCAGACGCCTTGGTTCATAAAATAACTAAAAAATTTTTCTGGAAGAAAGCCTTAACAGGCTGTCACTGTTACTCTGATCTTCTGCTGACATGAGAACATACCGGTAAGCAATATGTGCACCATAATGTTAATAATTAAAAAGCGGCTTTTTCGTTGATTTTTAATACAAAATCTATTTTCTGCTTGATATCCATAACCTGTTGAGACTAAGGCGGGCAAAGAAAAAGACTTACTGTCTACATGTTGCAAATTAGTCAAAGAACAGGTGACGTTATTTCAATACCTGGCTATCCACAAACAATGTACTATTGCTGAACAGATTCGAATCTGAAGGAAGCGCAAAACTGTAGTCTTGGTTGGACAAAACAGATCCTGGTAGCAAGTGAGGCTCCTCTCGGAAAATAAGCAGAGACACAGGCTGGGATGACAGCTCTCTTGGCTTCTCTCCGACTATGGTTCGAGACAAGATGGTTTTTCCAACATTTTCCAGCGACTGTAAAAGGCCCAGAGCTCGTTCTCTTGACTATAAAGTACAGTAAGAAATCTTAAAGGCAGCTGACTGAAACTACGATTGCTAATTATTTTAATTTTCAGTATTTATATTAAAAATGTTGATACAATTGAGGGAGTGATTGAAGTAATTGAACCTACGAGGTAACTTAAAAAATGACTTGGTTTTCTTTATAAATGAACTGGTCTGTGGATTAAGTTTCATTAGGGCTGCTCATAAGCTGATTGCAAGAAAAAAGCACATTAATTTGAGATTCCCTCATTCCCCCCCTTCCCCAGCAGAATGATTAACGACTACGATCGCTTTTTTGTGACCCAGCAGGAGCTCGCTGCTTCTAAAGATGTAAAGCCAACCAATTCCGCCCAAGGTAAACGTCGCACTATTATACCTCATTCCTCCCTTGTAGCAGCTCAGCTGCAGCGTCTTGCTTTGATCTTTGTTGGACAGCAGGGTCTAGAGAACGAAGGCTTTTTCGTTGGCGGTGGACATTGGCCGAATCCACCTGGTGGGTGTCCCTCATCTCGTATTCTCTTGCCCAGTATGAAGAAACCTTGAGCATGCCACCGAGACCAGCAGCAAGACTTCTTGCACCGTCCAAAAGCGCCTCGTAACTTTTCCCTGCTGAGGATTCTTCTTTCAAAACTGTAGTCATGGACTGAAGGGCATCTGCTGCTGCTCTCTGAAAGTTCATCACCACATTGGTGTTCATTAAGGTTTCACAAACTATCATTCAAGGAGGACTCCACCTTCTCCAGGTCAAAATTGAGCTTTGAAAGTTGTTTAGAAAAATTTAATGTTTATGAAAAAAATAGATGCGTAAAAAAAATTTACCTGTGCTTTTGCGGTAACTTCGCCAACAACCGAGACGGCCTCGGCTATAACCTTGGATATTTGTTGTATTCTTTCCACAGTCTCCACTTGTACAGCAGACAACTGTTTTACAATACTGGATTTCACCTACACAAAATAACGTTTACGAATGACTGTTACCCATAGATAGAAAGGCTTGTCGTGATCAGCATTTCACCCCAGAGACAAGTTTTCATTCGCTTATAGGGGTTTTTTTCAGTCCAAAATCAGACCCTTTCCGGTGTCCATTGTTGCACAGTCCTCATACGGTGCAAGTTTGTCAACTTGTGGATAATTAATATTTGTTATTTTGAACTTGAAGTCCAAATTTACATTAAGTTGTTTTACAATTCTTTGTAAATATTTAGCAATTTTTCCGTCGGATTTTAAGAAACTGCTCATGAAAACCATTATCGAGTACTCACCCCTTTCTTCTTTTCTTTGAGCTTATTCTGAGGAATTTTTTCATTAACGTCAACAGCCACAATGGCTGCTTTGGCCAGCTGAACAGCCTGTGGCAAGTCTCCTGACTGAAGTAATTTATTCAACTGACTTTGGTTTCCAGTCGTCAACTGAACAGCGCGGTCCACTAGCCTCTCTGCGTTTAACTGAAGCTGCAGCACCTGATATTAGATAAGAGGAAAAGTAACCAAGAGAATCATTTCAATAAACAAATGTTTCAAAAGGAATGGGCAGAAGCGGCACGTTTTGATGAATTTGGCTTTTTCTTCTTTAAGAGGACGGGCTGCAAATTACTGAATCGCATAACGTCCGTATGTGAAGCCTGCATTGCAACCGTTTCAGAGCTGGAGCCAGTCTACAGCGGCCACCATAACTGAATGCATCAAAAAATGTGTTTCTCTACCAAACCTACCCAACTAAGACGGTGGCCACATATTTCGCAAAGAGGTAATAAGCATTGGTCAACATTTGCTGTTCAAAAATCTACCACTACTGCAAGACACTAGCTCGTAAAATCGACGCACGATTCTCACCTTTCATCATAAAGCAATGAAAAGTTTCAAACTTTCCTTTTGTCAAAATAATGCAGCCTCATAGAAAATTGTCTGAATTGAATGCATTCGTTCCATACCTGAACAGGAGTCCTCACTTCAGTAAAGGCTCCGAACATGTCAGCCACTCGTACACGAAAGTCGATTGTAAAGTTTTTTATCTGTTGTCCAGCGGGAAGCGTTGTCTTAATACTTCTTTCCATCCCTTTGTATACAACGTTGGGAAAAACATCATCGATGAAATAAATGAATGAATACTGCAAAGGACGATCTGGATATGCCCAGCCACTGCACGCGAAAGTAAAGGTAGTCTCCAGTGTTTTTCCAGACAAAGGGGTGACGTCACATTTTCCCTCAGTAGGGGAGCTGTAAGTGGCAAACTGGTACTCTGAGTAACCCGCGTGTCCTCCGCGCCGTTTAGCAGTTAACACGAATTTATAAATCATATTGGATTTCAGTACTCCAGGGTTTAAAACGACTCTCGGCGAGGTCAATCGTGTACGAATTTTTTCTTGTAAATCACTGACTCGAATCCATTTGGACTCGTTCGCCACATCGGCCTCAAAAAGAGTCCATTGATAAGAAAGGCTCCTTCTGCAGTCAAGCTCCTCGCAGAGTCGTTCAAGCGCTAAACGACGAGAGGGATTCATTTTTAAGTCACAATTATCTTCACATCTAGGATACAGAACAAAACAAATTAATAACGCGCAATAAAAGGACACCAGATAAAGACATACCTTCCAAACATTCTCTCTGTAATTCTGTTATCGTTTTCTTGCGAGCCCCGGTATTTCGCACACGGTCTGTGATTTCGACGTTTTTTGTCTTTGCAATGAATTCAAGTCTTCATTCGTGCCGGATAAAATGGACTCTTCACCGGGCAAGGAAAGCCCTCCGTAACCCAAGTTAATACTTTATCAGAATTACTTGCACATGCTGTAGAAAATGTGCCAAATTATTGTGCAAAAAGTTGTGATGGTTTTTGCCAAATATGGTTACTATGACAACATTAAATCAATGTTGAGATACTAATGATTTAAACTTAATGCACCTAACGACTTAGGTGCCTCCCGTCTCTTAATGGTGAATTCCAATAAGTAAATTAATGTTTATCTTACTCCAAAGTTATAAAAAAAATCTTTATCGTGGGCGCAGGGCCTCCTTGAATTATCTATGTTATCTGTTACTCCTGTTTTTATGTATTCTATGACGGTACCTTATCTCGACTACCGGAGGATCACCAGGAGAAATAATTACTTCCTGTGTGAAATACGCTCTTCTCGGATGCTTCTCGACCACAACTGTTATGAAATATGAACTATTCTCTGTCATATAGCCACTGTCAATCTTAAAAATGGAATGGTTGCCGCCTATATTTCCTGCTCCAGTCCCAAAACATCCTCCATTGTCGAGATTGGCTGCTGAAGGTCTTGGCAGGGCCACGGGTATTTCAAGTAGATCGTCAGAAAACTTCTGTGAAGAATTTCTGCATATCCAGGTGAAACGAAGACCTAAAAATAGAAGGTAACCCTAAGCTACTCTTGCCGAACGGCCATTTCGCATATTTTCTTTTTTAATTCCATTTTACGAGAAAGGATAAGATCAGACTAGAAACGTTACCATCAGGGACAGCGAAAAAAAAAAAAAAAAAAAAAAAAAAAGGAAATGAAACTGAGAGGAAGGTTAACAAAAAGAGGCGAGGACAGGTGCGCCTGATGGTGGACTACGAATCTTCGATTGAAACATCTTCGCTCTCAACTAAAAGGGTACAGTCAATTATCAGCGTGAATCTTAGAATGGAAAAGATGGCCACCACAGTAAATTAAGAAAAGCAAATATATCTAGTCTTACTTCGTGATCAGAGTAAAGTAGTCATCATACCGTTAGGAGGATTGAAGGAATCAGGGTCACGTGACAGGGAAGCATTGAACACCAAGGTTTTATTGAATCCTCTTTCTACCTTTGTTCCTCCGGAGATATGCGCAACTAATGGACTTTCAATGACCCGGATGTAGCCCTCACTGAAGCCAAATACTTGCATTCCCGCCATTTTAACAGTCAGTCGCACCAAGTATATACCCACCGGTAGCTTGCCTCGTTTTATGAGAAATTCTGAGGTACCACCGTATCTTGAAAGAAAGGGATGTTCACGAGATTGTGAATGCAGATCGTACACTTCCCAGTTAAATATTGTCTCATACAAAAGCTCACAATCAAGACTGACTTTTGAAGAAATTACAAGCTGATTGGCTCGACGTACAGTCAGTAACGAGGTTACATTTGATGACAGGCCAGGCAGCTCTACGGTCGGACTTCGACACGAACGCTCTAAAGAACCAAGATTGAAAAATGTAAAGATTCTTACAACAATGCTTTCGACAATGCTGAATTCAGAATTGGAAAGTTGTTGCTACGTTCTTACCAGCAACATAAGCATCACACAATCTTCCGAAAAACCGTTTTTGGCATATGCAAGGTTTGCTTGCATTCAGGTAGGATTCAGGCGTCAGTATACATGTCCCTCCATTTAAGCAAAAAACATCGTCACATGGGTCAACTACAAAATCAAAGAATGTTGAAGATAAGGATGCTGGATAAAACAAAACGATAAATATGCAAGATAAAATAAAAAAAGGCGATCAATGAATAAATAAACAGAGAGGAGCCAGCTTCGCCTGTCCTATGTGCAAGCTACCTTACCCCTCCAGTTTTTATCATCAGTCCCCCACTCAGCATGCTATATGAGTCGAAAGGAAAGCAGCCACGCTTTTGAAGACAGAGAGAAAATTTTTTAGACGAGAAAAAATCTTTTGGTCTCAATAAAGGAAGTGATGGAGCTTTACTTACACATTTTTGTTCTGACTTCGATTGGCTCCGAGAAATTTCCAGAACCAGCATTTGTGAAAGCAGCCACTCGGATTGAGTACAATGTGTCAAATTCCAACCCAGAAAGAACAGCAATATTCTTGGAATAAATTGAGTCATCAGTCATGGACATAGAGTTTTCGGAATCCTTCACTCTGTGAACCAGCATGTATCCTTTGATTATACCATTCTCATATCCCACAGGGACTGGTTTCCATTCTACGACGATGGACCACGAGTCGCTATGAACCAAACTTAAATTCATCGGGGGTGCACTGGGCACTACAGAAATGGATGGGTATTACTAAATAACTAATACATCTACAAAAATATATCTATTTCCGCCTGATATGAATAAACTCACCTTCCTCCAGAGTTCTTGCTGTAACAGCTCTACTTTTCGGTCCTTCTCCTGCCTCATTCACCGCCGAAACACGAATGACGTACAATGTGAAAACACGAAGGTCACTGATGTTGTACTCGACTGGATTGAACGCGAAATATGTATTGATGTAGTCACTCGGCTGAGTAGCCAGACTAACATAAATCTTGTGCAGGTGGATCTTTCCATGGCGGTATTCTTGAGGAATAGCAGTCCAGGAAACATGCAAGCTTTTGGAACTCTGCGCAGTCACCAAAACTTGACCAGGTGCAACAGAGGGAACTGGAAAATAGAAAAAAAAACTACTGCTACTAATTTTTTCCCTCAAGGATACTTATTAGCAATCTATTGAATACATTTTGCTCTTTCCTAAACGGGTTGTCTGAAATCTTTTAAAATTTTCATAGAGCCAGGTGTTCTGCCAAGTTAATAGCTGAGACAACCAGAAAGCCCCAACCAAGAATCTCAGGATTACCACTTGATTGTTGACCTGTTGTCCAAGTTACGAATTATACGAGGGGTTTTGAGTTAGGCTACAAAAATGTTGGCTCAGAGGAATTTCCTTCAGAAGTTTAAGTGCCTGTTAGTTTACTTAAAAGCTGAACAGGAGGTGCGATTATGTTCATAATTATCATCTGCGGTATGACGCGGATGTAATCTAAGCGTTAAATTTTTGCATCGTTTCTCTTTGCTCTCTTTTTGGAAAGTTCTTATTTAAAAACCATCTTACCCTCTGCGCCTGTTCGGGCCTTAACTGTGTTTGCAGGTCCTATTCCCCCGGAGCTCACCGCTGACACATTAATGACATAAAGGGTATAAACAGCCAGGTTGGTCAGTGTTGTTGTATTTGACGTGCAGTTCACACTAAAAACATTAATGTTATTCTCTGAAGCAATTGGGATGTAAGTGATTCTGTAACTGAGTGGTTCTCCTTGGAAATAGTTTTCTGGCAGGTGACGCCATTTTACTGCAAGACTCGTTGAACTGAGATTGTAGGCGATGACCAAGTCAGGAGCCCTACAAGGAGCTGAGATCAATTGAAAAAAATGTTCAACCAAAAATCGAAGACAAATTAATCTTAAAATACCTGGAACTTTTGAATGTACAATATGCTCGCACTTCAGGAATTCTTTTAAAAAACCTTAATACCTACAGTTCACAAAGGTAAAAATAATATTAATTATCAATAAACAAGAGACTCAAGAGGTTTGTAGATATGTGAGAATTTCCTTACACAACGCTGTTTAGTAATTTCATGATTCTAAGTCTATTTTTAAAGAAAAGAAAATATTTTGCTTCCGTAAAGTATTATCGATTCTGCAGTACCTTCTGAGTCTGTTCGGGCCTCCACTGTGTTTGCAGGTCCTATTCCTCCAGAGCTTACCGCCGACACACGAATTACATACATGGTATAAGCGGTCAGGTTGGTTAGGGTGGTGCTATTTGTCGTGTAGTTTACGCTCACATGACTAACATCAATCCCTGATTCAACCGGATGAAAAGTGATTTTGTAACCAATGGGTTTTCCTTGAAATTGTTTCACAAGCAGGTGACTCCAATTCACTACAAGACTTGTGGAGCTGGAGTTATGCGCAGTTACCACCTCAGAAGCTTTAAATGGGGCTGAAAATAAAACGATAAAATTGATAAATTTGGTGGGAATGTGTTTTAAGATGGCAGCTTATGTTAATAAGCGCATGGGATGATGTCTTCATATTGAATCAGGTGCAAACTTTTACAAATTTTTCAAATCTAACATGAAAACTCAATGATTGCAAATGACAGAAAGCATTCCGAAATTTCCACTCTGCATTCGTTGAACGTAAAAATATTTCCTAATTACTACTAAGATCAATAACTCAACAGTACTATAAATTCAGAAGATTACCGGAAAGCAAACCACCTCATGGGTCCCAGAGAGGTATGAAATTGCTTGTAAAAGTCTCTTCGTGTTTCTTCATTTCATGAAAGGTCTCTTTGGCAACAACACGGTTTCCTATACCCACAGCCATTTCAACAACTCCTTACCTTCTGCGTCTGTTCGAGCCCTTGCTGTCTTGACAGGTCCTATTCCTCCAGAGCTTACCGCTGACACGTTAATGACATACATGGTATAGACAGTCAGGTTCGTCAAGATTATGGTGTTAGTTGTGTAATTTAAGTTCGTAACTTTTGTATCATTCTCTAACTCCTCTGAGTAATAAGAGATTCTGTAACCAATGGGTTGTCCTTGAAAATGTTTCTCCAGCAGGAGACTCCATAGAACAACGAGACTTGTGGAGCTGGAGTTGTACGCGGTTACCAAGTGGGGTGCTTGTGATGGAGCTTAGAAAACAATAATAGGATTCGAAAGATTATCGGCGACTTAGCAGCATGTGCTCAGACAAGCGAAAGGAAACAACCAGACCAGCGCAATTAAGGTAAAGATGGGAGGCTCGGCGGAGAAAACACCAGTTATCAATAATATAATGGGATGAGACTTCTCTCATCATAAATAAGTTCTATGTACATATTTCAAAATAAAATGTCTTTTTCATAGGTTACTATGAAACGATCATACATCTAAAGCTATTTTAAAGACATCCTTGTCCTTTGCATCTTTTCGGAAAATTAAGGAAACCCGATCGATAAACGTGGACACACCAAAAAAATAACACGAGTAGTAAAACCAGAGAGAGATTGGTATACATAACCAAAATAAATTGTTAAAAAAAAAATTCGGATATGTGACATAAGAAATTCTCTGTTTATGAAAAATGAATTATTTTAAGAAGAATAACCATAGGACCGTTGAGTCTCATTGTTCGTGGAACCTTTTTTCTAAGTGACGGCGATTGCACAATCAAGTGTAGGTAAGCCCTTTGTCATGTGGCGGTGAACAGTTTTGTCCAGAAATGCACACAGTAACGAAAATAGCAGCGGTGGATTATGTACTTTCAATTAAACTGAGAGACCAGGATATGATTTAAGAGAAAGACAAAAACAAAAGACAGCAAATTGAAGAATCGTTAAACTTAGTCCACGTTAACGTACTTAACAGCCTTATCTTCCCCGAAGGTTTTGAATTCATTCGAGGTATAAAAAAAGCTATTAATTATTTTATAAAAAATTCCTACCGCGTGCGTCTGTTCGGGTCTTTGCTATGTTTGCAGGTCCTACTCCTCCACTGCTCACTGCTGACACACTAATTACGTACACGGTATCAACAGTTAAGTTGGTCAGTACTGTGGTGTTTGTCGTGTGATTTACGCTCATATAATAGGGTTTTAACCCTGAATTAAACGAGTGAAATTTAATCTCGTAACCAATCGGTTCTCCTTGAAAATCTCCTTCCGCCACATGACTCCATTTTACTAACAGACTCATTGATCCCAAGCTGTGAGCGGTTACCAAACCAGGAACACGAACAGGAGCTAAAAAGGAGTAAAAATTGACTTAAAATGATCATCACTCCGTAATTTTTTATTGCCGTCAAAGATAACGAGGAGACTTTTTAACAGAAACATTTAAGGCTAAGTCCACGGCTTAGAATGACCTAGATTCCCTCGGTCTGCTGTTAAGCGTCTTTTTTATTATTTCTTACTTAAGAAAAGTAGACTGCATATTTTGTTGCTGGGAAACTAAATTACCCTTTGCGCCTGTTCGAGTCCTTACTACTTTAACAAGTCCTATTCCTCCAGAGCTCATCGCTGACACATTAATGACGTACATGGTATAAACAGTCAGTTTACTCAGTGTTGTGGCATTTCTCGTGACGTTTTCCCACACAACATTTTTATCATGATCTTAACCCACTGTGTGGTAAGTGATAAAGTAACCAATGGGTTTTCCTTGAACCAACTCAGGGGCTCTAAATGGGGCTAAAAATCAAAACAAAAGGATGGGAAAAATGATAGTAGTCTCACTAATAGAGGTGTTGGGATACCCGTTTTCCTGAATGGTGTGTTCGACTTTTTCTGGCAAAGGTGAGGATTAGTCGTGGCTGATAGAATTACGCTTCATTTGGTACATGGCGTGATGCCTTTTTAGAGAGACAACAATGACACTCTCGACTGCTTAATTTTGAGGAAAGAAAACCACACTTTATACAAATGTAAAAAAATAAATATACTTCTTCCGCCCTGATTTGTAAAGCAGCGAGTTCATTACTGGAGTGAACTAATTAAACTAGAGGATTCCACTTTCGCTGTATGCTAGAAAAACGACGTAGCCCCACAAAGTCATCACCCAGGGTCTTAACTATATTTCTCAGGTTCCCGTCTAACTATCATAGTAAGCAAACCTCATAAACAGCTAATACTAATAGCACATGTACATATCTATAGTGAATTCCCGAAACGGTTCCTAAAAAGGACGTGCCTCTGTGGATGTTGTTTTCAGATTTTAATTTTGTCTTATAATTAAAGCTTTGGCTATTTTCTAGACATCTCACCCTCTGCATCTGTTCTGGCCTCTGCTTTGCGTGCAGGTCCTATTCCTCCAGAGCTCACCGCTGACACATTACAGACGTACATCGTGTAAATTGCCAGGTTTGTCAGTGTTGTGATGTTTGCCGAGTAGTTCACATTTAGAAAATTGACGTTACTCTCTAAATCAACCGGGTAATAAGTGATACGGTAACCAACGGGCTGGCCACGAAAATAGTTCTGTGGTAGGTGACTCCATCTCACTACCAGACTCGTGGAACTTGAATCGTGTGCGGTAACTACCTCAGGACCTTGCCGAGGAGCTAAAGGAAAAAAAAAAACATCAGCCATTGGAAGATTCTCGCAGCCTAAACTTGCAAACGGGTTGGAGATTGACACTAATCACTGAAGTAGGGCATGCGCAAGGGGGGTCAGTTTTGGCTTGCTGTGCGACAATTTCCCGCTTAAAATTTCAAAGGAAACTAAAGGAAAACGCAAAACACGCGAGAAAAATATCGAAACATTCAGAAAGATCTTCCAAAGGAAAGGGAAAAGTATGGAAATGGAAATCTTAAAACTTCCCGTACACAAAGCCTATTCAACGATGGGTTTCTTGCTGATTAACCTTTTTGTTTTATGCGGTTTCCAAACACCGCGACTTACTCGTATGCGTAGTCGTTCATAGGGCAACTTGGTTACTAGCCTGAAAGTACGCCACCTTATCTCTACAACAATCACACATGTGCAGATGTTTGACTGCTGCATTGTCATAAACCAGGGATACCAAATTCGTACTGGTACATATTTAAGTTTTACCGCTCCTTATAAGTTATGGTTACAGAAGTATGACCAAAACAAACTTAGTATTTTTGCTTGGAAGAGGTCCATTTATGGTTATAATTGGTATCAGAGGAGGCAGTGGAGGAAAAATGGAATTTTACTGTTCTGAAGAATATGTTACCTTCTGCTTGTGTTCTAGCCCTTGCCGTGTGTGCAGGTCCTATTCCTCCAGCGCTTACCGCAGACACATTGATGACATAAATAGTGTAAACAGTAAGGTTTGAAACTATGGTGCTATTCGAAGTGAAATTAACATTCACAAAATTAATATCACTCTCTGAATCAGCAGGGAAATAAATGATATAATAACCAATGGGTTGTCCTTGAAAATGTTCATCTGGCAGGTGACTCCATTTTACCACCAGACTGGTGGAGTTTGAAGCATATGCGATTACGGAGTCAGGGCCTCGGGATGGAACTGAAAGATAAATAGCTGTTTTTAGAAAGTAAATCCCCTTCACTCTCATTTCAAAGAATACTAAGAACCATTTCATGTTTTTCATTCAGTTGGTAGAGAGGAAACCTTACACACTTAATAACTTGGGACATAAAAGAGCCCATGCCCAGAGAATAGAGTAAAAAACTAAGCAAATGTTACGAACAAACATAGGTAATCACAGATCAGAGGAAAATGTGTCTCGCAACGGTCAAGCGATAGTTTGCATTGCGTTAGGAAGTAATAAGATAAAAGACAATACAATAAGATAAATCCTTTGGCAAAAATCATTCTTACAGTTTCAGCGGTGAAGAAAACATCCTGTGTTGAAGGACCCTGTCAAATTATGCAAGTAATATACTTTTTCACTACCCCTTTTGAAACCTAGGAATAGCTCTGGGGACTGGACTTTTAGTAAAATAACATAATAATTATAAAGGTTCCGGCAACATCAGCATTACCTTACGTTATGTTAGGATTTTGACAAAATAAGATTATGGAAAAGCCTTGAATAATGTTTACCTGGCTCTCGCTTGGTTTGTACGATGATCCTTGCTGCATTTCCTGTAGGGTGCTCTTCATCTGTTAAGCCATGAACTGGTAGCACACTTATTATATACTTAGTGTTGCTACGAAGACCAGTTACATTAGCATGAGTCTTGTTCCAGTGGAGGGTCTTAGTGAGGAAGATGTTTTGCACAATAATTCTATATCCGAGGATGAAGGGTTCCGGGACTGGATTCCAATCCACACGAACACTTGTCAGAGTTACGTTACTGGCCCTAAGTCCCGTTGGCTTAGAGGCAAAAACTGGATGAAAAAAGGGGAGAATAAGTTACACCAAGAAAACACGAGCAGCTCATTATAAAATTGTTATTCTGTGCTTGATGTTACTTGTAGCTTTTGGTGATACTTACAAGATATATCAAACAGTAAAATCAGTTAGATAAAGCAAACGTAAAACGATCACTAGTCAGTGTCAATTTAACCAATTTATTATTATTATTATTATTATTATTATTATTGCCATTTAGTTGATGTTTTTACTTAGAGATATATACTAAAAAAAACAGCAAGCGGAGAGGTGGGAAATAAGTTAGACTGGAAAACAAGTCAAGGAACGAACTAGTTATAGAATGAGAAGATGAAAGCTGAATGAATGAATGAATGAATGAAATGAAGGGTGGGAATAAGGAAAGATGAGTAGAAAAAGAGTTTAAAAAATAGATAGTTTACGGGATTGAAATAAAACATAAAAAATAGCCTCCACTGGGCACAAATCTGGTCAGATCATTTTATCGTGGACATTAACTGTCCTTACAAGACCAACAAGCTAGTAGCACAAGGAAAACTCCAAAATCTGAGACACCCAGCAAAACTTTTTTCCAACTTAAATAGCTTTGAAAGGAAGACTTGCATCACATTGGCCGTGAGCTTCGAAAAATTGGGGAATATCACCCAAGAAATATCACTAAGTCTAAGCGGAGGCATATTCGGTCACGTGACGCACGTAAATTAATTACAAACGAATCAAAATATTTGGTTGTTCGAAGGGTGCATAGCAACAGGTTAAATTTGTACTTGGTGGACAGCACAATATCTTTTGTTATCATTTGTTTGTTGGATAGCGTTATCTGCCCTGTGAATAACTGGGCTCTGATAGATTTTAAACAAAGATTTTTTTGATATAACAAAGGGAAAAAGGCTTTCTTACGTGTAAGACGATAAACATCAGATGCGTTCAGTCCTCCGCGGCCTCCTAGGCATCCTTTTGATGCTTTAAGTCGAGGTAACACCGAGAGAAAATCCTTGTCACTTTGGCATTTGCTGCCATTGCGTACAGCAAAAACTTTTAGTCCACTAGACCATGCTGCAAGGCTGCAGGCCATGACAATTTCTAACGGAGGATCTTGATGTAATAATGTCTGCTTACTTTCAATGGAGTAGCAGCCGATTCGCTCAACAAAGACTAGTTTGATAGAAAGGGCATTAAAAGTCTTTAGTAGATAAACTCAGATATCCCTTACCGGTTAAAATTATTTTGAAAATTGCTATAATTCTTGCATTACTTATTTGAAACTAATCAAAGTGGATAAATCACCCTAGCTCCTCGTCGAAGTGCGGTGAACTTTGCTCCAACGATATGCCAGCATTGAAAAAGACAGCTTTGGTTGCCATTACTGTGGATATAATGGTTTGCCGACTCATAATGTTTGCATTGTCTACTCACCAAGATGAGGCTTAACAAAGCACTTTATAATGCTATCAACTGGATTGTTGGCATAGCAGCAATCACGTGCTAAGCACTGCTCTTTTGTGACGTTTGGCCATCCGCACTCAATTCTACTAGGTACTGCTTCCGAATTACAGTTACCTATGGATTTAAAAAGAGGATAGGCTTAGGCCGGCGGGGAAACGCTTGTTCACAAGGATTCCTTAAAAGAGGAACTTATCGTTTAAGGGTTGGCTCTTCTTTGCTGAGCCTACCTTGTTGTAGGAAATTAATGATTCACTTCCGTAGACAGAGTAAACTACGTCAGTAGCTGTTCACAGGCTCCTAAGTCCCCCTGCAATTCCTGTTTAATCTGCATATTTCGCCACATTTTTTTAATTTCTCGCTGCAAGTATTTAACATAAATAAGTACACGCGAAAAAAATCCTTCTTGACATATGAATAGGATCAATATTCACCACTTGACTAATCAATAGAAATCGATACTCATTCACTTGTAAGACTTGATTTTAATAATTGGAGCTAACTCTTTGAATAACCAATACCAAAATGGACAGAGGAAAAAACACCGACAAAAGTAAACTATTGACCTGTTTTCTGTTCCAGTTGTTAAAAGAGGCGAAATAAATTAATTCGAAGTCTGCCTCTTGTGACCATAGATACTAAGCTATATAAAAAGTGCGTTGCGCTTTACTTTCTTTCAAACTATCAAAATAAATTAACTAATCGGGAATGTTTTGTCAATCACGTTATGGGGTGCATCAACCGGCTCAAAATAGTTTCGATATCTTAAAACGCCAATTCTTTCATTGATCGACACGAACACGGTTTTTGCGGAAGTTCCCTTTAAAATCTAATTTTCCGATTCTCTTAGAAAATGTTGGATCAACTTATGATAGATTTACATCTATCATAAACTGGCGTTTTTTCGTTGATTTAAAGTGAAATTTTGGAACAAGCTAGCCGGTAAGTAGCAAGGGAAGAACTAAACAAAGCTTTGTACACATGCCAAGCGCCGAAAATTAAGATGGCTCTTAATTGTGAGTACAGAACTTTTTTAAAGCGGAACAGATCAGCTGATATGCCGGCAACAATAGACCTCTTTAGCTTGTATGTTTTATTTATCCATATCAGATCATGTGATGAGACTTTAGAGAACGGTTTATTTCAAATTTCTTCTTATTCATGTGCATACGTATATATAATTTACATAAGATGAATCCAAGAATTACCTTGAGACCTGGAATGGGCAAACAAAACATACAAGGTCTACTGAATAATCAATATGGGGGTCGTAAAAACGTCTTTTTTAGTAACAGGTATAAAAGCTAAAACGAAGGCTGCTTCTTATAGCCGAAAAGTAATATTTTTTCATTAAACTAAGTAGTCGATGATTCAAGGGCTAGACATTTTCTGGGTTTATTTCAGATGAACTAAAAAATTGTATGAAGAAGACCGTCCTGCCTGGCAAAGCCTAGCGGCGCCTTACGCGATAATCCAGGATAGCCCCACTGGGCAGTAATAGGTCAGCCTTGCTTGATACAAATTGATATTGCTTCAATCATTAAGAGGGAAAGAATTACAGAATTCATGGACTGTAATTTATTCCAGAAAAGATATTGACGGTATGTTAGTCTAAGAACAAATGAATATTGGGGACATTTACCTCCAAATAGTTCTTTAACTTTCATTTCAATTTCAACTCCGTCCACCATGTTGTTAAGGTCGTATGTAAAACAACTTTTTCCATACCACCAAGCTCCTCTATTCACTCTCGCGCATGATCCGTATGCATTGTCATTATCGCGATCCAAAGTGGAGAACGCAGAGTTATTAACGTCAGAGAGGATATCAGCCAAATCACCTTGAAATTTCCCTACTTGAAGGACATAGTTAGTAGAGGGACCTAAAACCCGAAAACTGTCATGGTGCGCATACCGCGTTTGGTTTCTCCAAGCATTTTGATAGTTTGCGGGTAGCTCAATCCTTAATAAATAATTCCTTTTGAATGTAATAGCGTGAATGTAGCTATTTCCGATCCAGTACCCAACACCAGGTTTGCCAAAACCGTTTTCGTACGAAACCCAGTTTCTATAAAAGTTAAAGGTCATGTTTCTACGCTGCTGAAGTAGAATCCAACCGCCACGAGGCTCGTCCATGTCACACCACGCGCGAATGTAGCTCTCGTTTCTAGGCAGCGGGGCATCGTCAGCTTTACGTATGTTGTAAAAGCCACTCGTGTGTCTTCCAAGCGTATAAAGTCTTGTACAGCTTTCTTCTAAGAACAAAATAACACGAAAAAAATCAATTGTTATAGCAAAAACTCACGCCTTTGACATAGAGAGAGTGACTGCGGAAGTGTCAGTTGATTAAATTTAAGCGTATTGCGCTCTCTACAACTTCAACGATTTACATTGAAAAGTAAGAACTTTATATCGTTGATGAAATCGTTTATCATATAAACTACGTTGTCATACAAGGATTTCCAGCCCTGAGAAAAGCCGTAACAACACATGTGAAAAAATATCGTATTTTTTGTCACGTGTGTTCGATATCACCAATCAGCTGCTGACACGTCACCCGTCTTTCGCGCCACTCGGTCAGGTTGATGAATGAACGGCAAAGCTTTCACCATTCTCAATCATAGTTCGTTTGTCGGAATTTTCTCGGATTATGGCGGCTAAAACATTGAAAAATCTGTATCGCTTACAGACAGTGACGTTTAAGCTTTTCCAGAAGGCGAAGAAAACCAGAATACGAAAAGAAAAACCGAAAGTTACGTTTTCAGTGGTTATGATAATGGCGTTTCTCGCCGCTGAGAACGAAAATCGACTGCTGGAAGATTTGCCACTGGCCGATTTTGGCCGTGTATCTGAAAGATTTATTCTGTCGGTGAAGACAAAGTCAATAACTGAGAATTATGTATATTGGAAATTACACCCATTGTGTTTGTAACGATTCAAGGCATTTTTTCATTTTGGGCCTTAGCGCCGACGCACTTTACGATTTTTATTGGGATTGTCGATCCTTTCATTTTCATTTGTTAATAAAGTCGACTTTTCCTTCCATTAAAGAGCTATTGTGTTTATACGATGAAGAAAATAATGCATGGTTGCTGGTAGATATGAAAGTTCTCTTCTCGTGTTCAACTTGACATCTCACTCGTTCCCTGCGCTCGCTCGTGAGCTATAGAGTTAAACACTCAAACAGAAATTCGATATCTACGCGGGCCCATGTATCATTCTCTATATCTACACCAGATATTGTTACCACTACATAACGAATAAACTGATGATGATGGGAGAAGTTACTCTTCCTTGTTTTACTATTGCATTGCCTGAAGCTTAGCTAGTAAAGAGAAGAGATTAATGATTATTTTTAATCCAATTTCTAAAGGTAGCAATGAATTTGTAGAATCCTAAAACCAGGATCTTGTTGAGGCGCTCAGTCATCACACTCTGAAGATGAGACTGAAATATCGTGGTCATTCACCGAGGAATATGTGTTTGCAGGGAACGCATAGAAGCTCATGTTGCTAAATCAGTATCTATTCTGATTAAAATCTGTCCAATCTGCGCCGGTGCCTTGAGCTACTCCCCGTGAATACTAATGAAAAACACCTTCCCCGAGGAATAAATTAATCCCGTTTAAAGATTGGCCTTTCAAAAATAACTTCAACTTAATCATATATCAAAAGTGATTGGGAGTTGAATATTTCAAGTACCCGTAAGATAAGTATCTAGATAGGGAAGAGATTCTAGAGGGACCAGATAAGTTTCGGCCAGATTAATTTCACATTTCATTCTCCCTTTCCCCGTCGCACGAGTTTTATCAAGAATGTGTCTAACCACATTTGAAATCCTCGGAATAAAGTGTGTTGACTTCAACTCCTCTTAGATGAGGTGGATGTGCACACGTGCCTGTCACCTCAGCTTTCCAAAGGGAAGGAGTTATTCCACAATCACATTCAAGAGGGTTGTTGTCGAGTAAACTGTGGAAACAGTGTCATTATTAGTATTTTACTCAATATGACGACCCCCCTTCCCTCTGGGACACTTGTCACATTTTTACACGACGATGTTATTCTCCCATCAGGTCCCTTCCCTTCACAGATAGGTGCTTTCATAATTTAATTGTTTAACTAAGCTTTAGCTTAGTTTGTCCCTTTTAATTCTGTTCTAGTTATCGATACTATTTTGGACTCTTCCTACCGTGCTTTATCAATCAAGTTAATTGATTGTCCGTAAAGTAGATATTTTTAATGAATATAGCGCTGGAAAAATCATTATTCGAAGCTTTGGGTACCGACCTCTACACTGGCAGAATAATATCTGTTTTATGATTCTACTATTACGCCATTTTCCCAAGGCAACATAATACGTAAAGTATGAGACGGTGTTACACTGTAGAGCAAATGTACGGAGGGAAACTAAAGCGAAAAAATGATTGCAGCAAACAATCTGAACTATAATTTACTTTTGTAAAGTGTTCAGAGATCACATCAACTTTAATGAAAAATAAGAACTGTTTGAAATGAGTCTGTACAAATTATAATCTCATTTATTTGCTCTAGTATGTCTGCATTTCCGACATCCTACTTCTGATCTCGAATGGTTCACTGCTCGCGTGTAAGGCGAAAGGTTAGCGATGAACGTTTTCTTCTGCACTCATGACACGGATAGTTATGCTATTCAAGGAAAAATTCACCACCAAAATCACGAATTTCATGATTAATTTCACTTGAAAACCGAAATCACAAACATAACTTGTTTGGCCTCTAAGACTGATCATTTTCAAATTCGATCCATGGTTCAGTCCATTTTCAATTTTTCAATGTCTTGGAGGAAGAAGGTTACCGCAATACTGATTCGCTCACAGATGTCTAAAGGACTGGGCACACCGGAAACTGAGAAAGACTGCATCGGTCCCAATTCCCGCTTTTACAGCCAGCAAAATGGCGTCGAAGATAACTGTGATGCGAAAATCGTACATTTTGACACCATACTTAATTAACGATAAATATATAATTTGGGCTTGTTTTGTGCTACTTTTTTTGAAAAGTATAGTTAAAGAAGAAGTAGCATAATTTTCAAAAACAAGCATAATGTAGGTAAAAAAATCGAGCTGTGCTAGTGGCAAAGTATGCTCCTTTTACTAGCACAGTCTAACCTGATATCAAGGGGGGTGGGGTGAACCCCCTACACCCTCCCTCAGATCCGTCCTTGGACGATCTTCTTTACAAGATAAAAATTTTTGAGAAGGTAAAAAGTTAAACCAATCTTTCATCAAACCACATCGAAGTCATTACGTTTTCCTCCAAAACAAAAAGGCATACAATCGAGTCAAACTTACATTTTCGAGAGTTTCCCAAGGACACGTTCCACTTGAATACTCCCTGGTGTGGTTATAAGATTGTCTCTGAGATCCCTGAATTGAGAAAAGCCAGGTTATATCCGTTCAGACTGGGTGCCCAAAAGGTGGCATCGTGCCTGGTACTACAATTAACGTTGTTCAGACCCCCTTGTTCTATGGAGCGCCATCTACACAATCGTTCAGAAAGCCTAGCCACTCACGATCTGTTCTTGTTCGCGATGTTTTGTGGCTTAATAACCGTTAAGGTTTCACATATTTTAAGTAGATAAGTGACTAAGTGGATAATTAAAAAGTCAGGTATGAAAAATGATCGAGCAGTTGACGATATATCATCTTGACAACTTGGAAAACTACTTTATTTTCAATTAGATAAGAAACAGGGTGGAATTGCTCTGCCAGTTTGTTCAGTGTTGGCACTCGGAAGGTGAGTACCTCGAATTATCTAAACATTTCTGTAATCAAATGCTCATAAACTTGGCCCTTTCGGGAACAGCCGGAGTCTCACTCAGAGTGTTTCAAGCGCTTCGTCTCAACTTATTGTTCATATGTAACGGTGAGTCAGAGGGAATTTAAACAAAATTTCGACCTACCTCCCATCTACTAAATAGTGTTTGTATGGATGTTACGATGAAAGGGTTTCGTGTAGTGATGAAATTTCCTAAAATTATTCCTTTTTTAAAAAAAGATTTTGTCCTAAATGCATAACCTTCAAAACTAGCTTCTCATGATCTCGCACCAATCTTCTTGTGAACCACTTCCCACAGTCCTTGAATGGAGGAAAATATGAGGTTTATTGGAGAATTATAAAAATATTATTTGCTTTACTTACAACACTTGCAGGTTTTTGAAGTAACTGAAAACCACCAATGACAACAGCTTGGTTATTCCGTTGTTCTTTAGAATTCTGCCGAAATCATAATAACATCAGAGATTTATTTAAGAAAAAGGAAATCGTGCTGTAAAAGAAAACATAAAAAAATTTTTTCAGCAAATGCGGTGACAGCTCATCAGCTAGTCGGTCAGTCCATAAACTGCTGATTGACACTGCGGTTTAATTGGTCCTCCCTACGAACAGGAAGGCTGGTAATTCAATTGATGAAAGATCTTCTATTATGGGTTTAAGTGCACTGACTCGCTTACCAGGTATCCTGTGGTTTCATACCTACGGTCTTTTCCTACCCAATCGATCCATTTGCACTCAAATTAAGTCAGTTCATACCCCGTATGATTCGTACCCGAACCGCTGATGGATTCGCATCAGTATTCATTCCTTCGAAAAATCTCACGCGCGAGCGCGTGAGCAGAAGTCGATTGTTGCGCACGACAAATTAGCAGAGTCATGCGAGTAAGATACAAGCAAAACTCTGTTGTGTTTACTGGAACAGAAAAGCTGCCGAATTATTGCTTAGCGCAAGGCAAGTGTGATACTTTCAATAGGACAATCTATTGTTAATATAATTGTGACTTTCTCGACAATAACATCTGTTGACTGCGTATCAGAATTGAATGCCATGCAAACAAAACTTATTTAATGCATGAAATCTTGCTAATTAACATAAAAAAACTCACCCCACTTTAAATATATACTTAACAGGGAAAACGTACCTTATAAGTATGTCAAGTGTGGCTATGAAACAATTCAACTGACCGGATACGAATCCTCTTTGTTGGGTAAACTGGAACGAAACGGCCGTGGTTTCAAAACGAATGGGGTTTGGGTCGAGTGGTGTGAAGACGCCTTTTTTACGCTATCCGACCCAAACCTCCTTCTCCTATACACAACTAGAAACCAATCCTCCCGCGCTTTTGCTCCGACGTTACTGTCGCGCCGTTTATTCTTCTATTTATGACTAGAAGAAGTTTTCGTTTCCTCGATTCATGCAGGAGTCAGAATGAGAAAAGATAGATTCGAGGATCATTACCCATTAGTTGAATTAAGCACGACTGAAACATAGTTATAGATTTCATTGTTGAAGAAATTCCTTGAAGTAATGCACAGTTAAACTATAACAATTACCGAAGTAAAAGTATGCCGCGATCTAGGCTTCTTGCTGAAAATCTTCGCTACTTACAAATGCGTTGTTGTCTCGGGAAGTTTGTATGCAATCTTATCAAGTTCATTGCCAACAGACGTGCATTTCACAGTCACACCAAGTTTTGTGAACACACATGTACAGTTCCCAGCATAAGAGCACAAAAAAGCGGACTCTGAGCCGTTGTCAGAGCTCTCTTCACCTCCATCGGCTCCTCCAAAGCCGCCTATCAAGCCATATTCACCGCGTCTGTCACCATTACCTCTTTTCTGCGCCCAAAATGGCACTGATGTCGCAGAAATAACAATGATCCACAACGCAAAGACATGACTGCCACAGGACATTTTCACCGAAAGGTTTCAACGCAACGTTTTCCACCAAAGCTCTATCGAGACCAAACTGAGCGATAAAATTTTCGGGTTACCTCTGTTTTGAATGTTTTAACCCAACATTGTTTTACTGTAATGATATATTTTAAAGAATTTAGCAATTGTGAAATTTCAAATTAGTCAAAAACAATCAGCTACTCATTAGCTTATTCAGTGGTATTTTAATTCCGCAGTTTTTGAACATGCACGACCAACAGGCTAATTAAAAAGGCGTGTTCTTCAACTTGAGTCGTCGTTCGTAATTTGGTCACCGAAGTGCGTGGACTGCGTTTTAAGTTACCATGTCAAACAAATTCAGATTATGAAAAGACAAATGTAATCGAACAGCTCGGTGAAACGGGAAACTAACTATTGCAAAAATGCTATAATACGATTTCGTAAGCAAGCTCTGCCTTTTTTGCGCGTAGTCATACAAGTCTTATGTGTTAGAATAGTTCACTGGAATTTAGGGGGCGTGTAGGAACGCAAGAAGGTGGCAAGTTTATTTACTTTCACTACGGTAAATTATTCAGCTCTGTTGTAGCAGTGGAACGAAAACTTAACTTAAAATTGGTATAAAAATTAGGATGTATGCTCAATGCCCGGCTTTTTCTAATCTACCGACGGTCCAGACTCACACATTTGACATTAAATGGCTAAAACAAAGATAACGTTTCGTCACAGCCCCATACTCTTGCAAAGCAAAGCTGTAGTCCCAAAGGCAATCTATTGTTGAAATTGAAATTCTGTATTAAGTTTTACTTCACTGAAAGCCCTTTTGTAAATGGGTAAAAGAATTCGTTAATGATGTATAGTGTTTCGAAATATCACTGTTATTATAATCAACGAGGAAGGGTAGAGAAGTGCTATTTTAATCAAATTTGCAGTATTGAACTCTCAGCCTCGGGGATTTGGGAATAAATAATTAGGTGAAAGGAAAACAAAACAGCGGTTTGCCTGGCCCCGACGCGTAAGTTTAGTAGGCATGTGGGAGCAGCTCCCTTGCTTGCCAAGTTAAATTTCACATCGAGGTGAAACCGCTTCTCTGTGTCCTGTTCCCCGATTATTTTCTCTTGGATTTTCGAGAACATCAACTCTTGTGCTATTCTGTTTAGTGTCAAGCTCTATGAATGCTATGCACATGATTCCACCATTTAAAAGCTTCCATTATCCTATTATTTCTGAGTGGGTTTGAACAAGTCTTCACAGATCTTTACAACTATTTCCATTATGTTCACACTAAAAAAAGTTCTACTCGATGGTACAGAGACAATATTTATTTCTGAGTAGGTTTGAACAAGTCTTCACAGATCTTTACAGCTATTTCCTTTATGTTCACACTTGAAAAAGTTCTACTCGATGGTACAAAGACAATATTTATTTCTGAGTGGGTTTGAACAAGTCTTCACAGATCTTTACAGCTATTTCCTTTATGTTCACACTTGAAAAAGTTCTACTCGATGGTACAGAGACAATATTTATTTCTGAGTGGGTCTGAACAAGTCTTTACAGATCTTTACAGCTATTTCCTTTATGTTCACACTTGAAAAAGTTCTACTCGATGGTACAGAGACGATATTTATTTCTGAGTGGGTCTGAACAAGTCTTCACAGATCTCTACAGCTATTTCCTTTATGTTCACACTTGAAAAAGTTCTACTCGATGGTACAGAGACAATATTTATTTCTGGGTGGGTCTGAATAAGTCTTCACAGATCTTTACAGCTATTTCCTTTATGTTCACACTTGTAAAAGTTCTACTCGATGGTACAGAGACAATATTTATTTCTGAGTGGGTTTGAACAAGTCTTCACAAATCTTTACAGCTATTTCCTTTATGTTAACACTTAAAAAAGTTCTACTCGATAGTACAGAGACAATATTTATTTCTGAGTGGGTCTGAACAAGTCTTCACAGATCTTTACAGCTATTTCTTTAATGTCCACACTTAGAAAAGTTCTACTCGATGGTACAGAGACAATATTACTATACTCCAATTTTTTACGTTCTTCAATTCTTAAAAGTTGCTGTATTTTTCTAGATTAGACCGCGATGTTAAGTGCCTGCCTGATATAATCTCGATTTGTCCCAAAGTTATTTTGCCCGAAATCGTGTCGACCGAAACCAGAGTCTTGTCGCCCCAAATTTATAACCGTGTCACCTGAAATCCTGATTCGTGTCGCCCGATTTTTTTATCACATGTAGAAACATTATAATTGCATATTTTTAGAAAGCACTGAAACTACCGATCGAATTCTGAATTTTGGTACGAATCGACTGAGTACCAAACGTCCGTTGATAAGATATGACTGCATACCATATCACTTTGTTGTCAGAAACGAACGACGCTTTTATAGTTGCCACTCAAACACAAATGTCCGTGGTGCTGTCGGAAACGAAAAAGGCTGGAGTGATAAAGTTTGCCTATTTACAATTTGTAAGCTGGGTGTTTCATCGGGAGAAATGACTTCGGGCGAGATAACCGGTTGCCGTAAATGAAGGTTGTCGCAAACTCGGTGGGATTTTTCCTCTTCATATTGGCGCTCATTTATTTCGGGTTCATTTGGTTTGGAGGTGATCTGCAGAGCTATTCGTTGGAGGATCTCAATTGGGTTAACCGTCAGCCGTCAATTACCAAAAATGGGAACAAAATCTCCGCCAACTATTAAAAAAGTTTCATATTCATTAACCATCAAACGGTTTCATCGTCTTACAGATGTCACTATTTTGGCAGCTCGTCACGAAAAGCTCTGAATCTTGAAGAACCTGTAGTCTGACGGACGAGTCTCAAAAACAAATTATTTTATGGTCATTTCCACGGGCGTTTGCCTAAGCTGACAGTTTGCAGATATTTGAAGCCTTACGTCATTGAAACCTTGTTTCCGAACACCCCAAAACGCACCATTCTCGCCGTTCGAACCAAACAGGACTTAAATCTGGTTTACACCAAAATTAAAACATTTTTGGTAGCATACTATCATGACAATTAAACGGAATCACTATGCCAACAAGTAAGTAGTTATTAAAAGAGTAAGTGCATTGTGTTTAAGCAAACAAAGGAAGTCGCTTTGACACTTTTGTTCATTTTACCAGTATGGGTGACAAGAGAAGAGGGGTGGCACGGCTGTTGAGTAAACCACCACATAACTGAGTAAAACTGGGTACCGATTATGGTTTGAAACAAATAATCAATTACTGCTAGAGGTTTATTAGAAATTTTTCAAACAGATTGAATATAACCAGGATGGGCTCCTGATATAACTTATTATTCTTATTGAAAAGGAGAATCAATAGAAATTTGTAATCATGGAATATAACTTTCCTACTCGACCAAATGCCGTCGAAAGTTCTAACATTAAATCCTCAACCGTAATGTTCGAAAAACTCAAGCGCCAACTTTCGCGGTTATCCCTTCCCCACCATTGAGACCTTCCCCCTCCCCCAGCCTTGAACATCTCCGGGACAGTCTCGTGGTCTCATTTCTTCATTTCTATATAGTTTGCACAACGTTTCTGCGTGTGATAAGGATCATAAATGACTAACGAAGTGTTACTGCTCAATTGTCTAAAAGAAGATTCGGTCTCGGGATCTTTCTAATGAAAAAATAAAGGGGACACTGATCTGCGAAAAACTAAATATAAAAAACACCACCAGAAAGAAATGAAGCAGGAGCAGTCTCAGGAACAGTTTTTCAAAAGCGATGCCAAAACCCACCGTTTCAAGCGTCGAATTTCACATTAGACGAACTAAACTGAGTGCATCAACCTCAAAATAAGTTCGAAATTTGAGTCATTTGAGTTCACCCAATCGGGACAAATGTACACCTTTTCATGAATCGAATGTAAATAATAAATTACAAATTTCTTGGTTTTTTTTAACCCGACTCCCCAAAGGATTTTTTTTGCCGCTCTGAATTTGCTTCGACGAATTATGTTCGACGTTTAACCCAACATTGACTTTGCCCGTTTGGGTCGACCAATATTTCCAATTTAGTTCGTCTCAGGCGAATTTCGACGTTTAAACTGGGCCTCAGACATGCGCAAAGGTTTCGGTGATTGTTCAGTGCAAAGAAAATGTAGTGGAGACGGTGGCTGGCACCCAATGAGACGAGGGAGAAGAAAGCAAATTTGAAAATTGAATTAACAAATAACGAGAGGATGATTTAGTATCATATATATGTTTGACCAAAGATAATTAGGGGTGCTAAGCAAAAAACTTAATAATACGTAATTTTGTAAAAAAATGTGTATCAAGTCACTATCCGTTAATATCTATAAGTGAAGCTGACGAATATAAAATATAACCTCCATGTAAGTCCGCTTTAGGTCATTCCTTCAATTTAATTCAATTTTCGTCCTCTATGAAAGTGTTGCAGTTATCCCGCAATCTCGCAATCCCGACTAAAACTTTTCTCAATCCCGTAGTCCCAACGGTTTATACTGGCCAATCCCGATCCCGATCATACAATTTTGTGTAAGTCCATTTCCTAAACTTAGGAGGGCCTTTTCGGTAGGTGAATATTTTCTAAACCAGCATTGATCCGTTACATTCTATGGTCGCCGTAAGGCGTAAGCTCATCTCTTTTCATCAAAATAATGATATGGTTTATTTTAGAAGTTTTGCACGAATAATGTACGCTAGTCACGGTAACGACATCCTTCCGTTAAACTTCGATCACGGACAAACGTATAGATACAGACAGGTCGGTGTCAAAGAAACGAATAACAACGTCAACAAGTGCATAAAACACAAAAGATGACGGCAATCCCATGGTGTCATAACAAGGGAGATAAAAAAAACTTAATTGAACACAATTCTGTCATGAGTGTAGCGGCCGACACACGCGTAGCAAATTTTCGACGACAACTATGAGTTTCGCAAATGAAGACACTATGAAGCGAGGATATATTTAGTGCACAAGCTTTGAATCGTTTTTAAAAACAAAAAAATTGTAACATCGATGTTAGCGTACAGAGAGTGGTATGTTGCTCGCACCAATCAGATCGCCGCATTAGTGTATGTATCTCGCACCAATCAGAGCGTCGTTTTTGTTTGGTTTGAGAGGTGTTCAAATTTCAACAAAGTAATAGGGATTCGGAGAGAGCGGTTCGTAAGACTGAATCTTTTAGAATGAGAAATGTTGGCCTTTTCAGAGTTTTTAACGTGTATTTTACCGCACTTCATGAGAAATGCGATACTACTGGACATGAAAAATGAAAGATATCAGATTACCTATAGTAAACGTGTTACTCATGCTGTGAAAATGGTGGATAGTTGTTCGACATAAAATGGAGTTCTGTGCACTGTAGCACGATCATGGTTATTGTTCCTTCACGACACGAGTGAGTGGGAAAATTTTGAATCAAATATTACCTGAGGTGTTGATGAATTGCACCAAACATTTTGATTTGAGCAGTTCTTTAACGGCAAGCTGTGTTGCAAGATTCAAGATTTGATGAGTGTGCCGATTATATTTCTGGATTGGTTTGCTCGGTGCTATCTCTAGATGAATGTCTGATTAAAATTAACTATGGACGATTTTGTGTATGTTTTCGATGCCTGGAGAAAGTGATCTTGTGGAGTCGTTTGTGTCTGGCCAAAGACGAATTCAGATACCATCGTTAGCATGTTTACTTGATTTTGTTATCTGGAATGAATGATTTGCGGAGGTAAGTTAATATGATTTGATCTACTAACGTCGAAAGTCGAAAGAACAGTTTTTGTCTCGGTCCGCATTTTGTCAACAAAATAAACACATACCGCTTAAAAAGATGATAATACGGACCACGTACAAAGCTGTCTCGAATGTTGCGCGTGTTGACTATTCAATAGTGACATCTCGTTTACACCAACATCTACTTCTACATCATACCAACCAACACGCGCGCAAAGTGAAAAGACTATACGAAGGCTTGAAATTATATTACGATCGATTTTCATCAAGAAATGGTTAGGAATATTCCAAAATAGTGCAAATAATCGTGAAAGCTGATCGCGGAAAAGCGATTGCGTGACGCTCGGTAAGTTGCCGCAAACCAGACGAAAAAACTCTTTAGATTCTCAGTCTGCATTTTGTACCCACTCTGCAGTCTGCAGTCTAAATTTTGTATCCGATCTGCAGTCTGCATTTTGTACCAACAGGTATCTGTGGCACCAATACAGTTTGTTTTTGGATATAGTTATTCGCACAACACACACAATCTACCACAAAATACATGTGTGAGAGTTAATTCGACATTTTCATTCTTTTCCGGGTTAATAGTCTTCTTTCCTTTTATAAGAATGTAGACATCACTTACAATGTTTCAAGTAATCTACCCACCCCCAAAAAATAACTCTTGCATGCATAACATGCTTATGTTTTAACGTAGTCGAGGTAACCAAGTACTTATCGTAAACAGAAATATGAAAATTATAGGGAAGAAGGCGAGCTAAATTCTTAAAGGATGAAAGGGAACCGCTTGAAAACGAACTCTAACAAAAACTAATAGCCAAGTAGGAAAAACGTGTAGCGTTCTAACGGAGCGTGAACAAAGTAAGCCACGTGTTACAAGGTTGCGAAAACTAACGATAAGGAAACTTGTGTTAAAACTAGGCGAAACTACCAAATTACTAGATATTTAGACAAGCACAAAGAAATGGAACAAAGGCACTTACATAACAGTCCTGCTTGTAAGAGTTTAACCAAAACGAACTTCAAGATAAGGTGGGCAAAAAGGTATTCTTTCGATAAACACGTCTTATCGTTAGCCCAAAGCAAGACAAGCAACTAAAATTCGGTTCTGGGTGGAACTTAAAAGATCACGTTCCTAACGGAAAAACAGTAACGTCATTGTTGCGGTTTAACACGAATCACAGTTATAGCGAATCAATGTCCGGTGGCAAAGGCGCGGCAGCCGTTACACTGCTGTTGGAGTGGATACTTCGCACGAAGCTGATTTTCATCATCCCTTGTGAAAATCAGTCTCTTGTTCCGAAGATGGATTGCCACCATTATCACAGGGGGAATCGTACTCTAATATTCCATCTTCCTTTTCGTCTTGTTTTCCGCTATTTTCTTGCTGCTCCTCGAGGTCAGAGCGTTCGAGGCTGACCGGTTTGCCCGGCTAAATTTCTCTCTGATAGGGGTACAAATGGGGAGTTACAGCTATTGCCATTGCTGTTTCGTGTCTGACAGAACGCCGACGCACTGCAGCGACAAATGTTTACGCCTAGTCCCTCATCTTCTTATGCTCTGTACTGTCACCTGTAGAGGTAGTAACGGTTGAATTGCTGGTATGGCCGACAGGATCGTAGCACGTTCAAGTACAAGATACCATGAATTTGGATTTGTAAAATAGTACACCGCCCAAAGGGTTGTCCTCATTAAGCCATCTTTTGCTGCATTTCCAAAGTTTCTTGAGTAATCTAACACCGTGGGGGTTTTCGAAGCCGTTAAGCATTTCAACTGACGCAGCAGTCTTAGATGCCTTGTTACCCTTTGGGCCATTAAGGATTTTTGGTAAATTGGCAACTTCGCCTCTGATATAATTTTCATTGCCGCGCAATTACTCAAGAGTGTCGCCTGATGCTTTTTCTAGATGAGAGGATCAATTTCTTCAAAAATTCTCATCAACGGACATCCCAGTTCTCGGTTTGTTTAGGTGATTATTTCCCTAATCCCGCTCCTTAAAAGCGCCGATTCCCGAGTCCCATTCATGATAGCAATCCCGCATCTCGATCCCCTCTTACTTTAAATTCCCGGATCCTGGACTTTAAATAAGCCCAATCCTGGATCCCGAAAAACCTGTTGGGGACCCTCGTAGTTCTAAACCAAACTCATCAACGAACTAAAAACAGTGTATCATTTAAAAGTGGACTTTTTCGACGAATTGATGACTCGTCTATAAAAATTGCGTTAAGGGAAGGGAGAACATTTTTTCGATGGGAAGCTTGAATTAGGGGGAAGGCGTAATGATAAGTTCGGTGCCGGAGTGCGCTCATCCAAATGAAACTTAAAATTTTTACTGCAATATTTTTATTTCGTTTCCATCCGATGGGTTAAATTCTACTTTCATTATCTGCATCAATAAAACTGCAACCAACGTCCTAATCTGTTATTAAACTCGACTTCCAATGTTTCTGATTGGTCGGACAATAGGACTTGGAGTTCCTGGTAACAAGGCGTGTCTTCTTGCTTGCCGTGAAATTTACATGTGGACGTCGTAGGCTTTTAACAGTAAAGTTCACAATTAAGATAATCTGACGCCGAAAACTCCGCTAAGTTTGGAAAACGAGCCAAGACTAACATTGTCGTGTTGCACTCAGTTTTATTTGACATACTGTGATCTCTGGCAAATGGGTAGTAAGTTGATGGCTCTGGGAATGAGAGACAATTTTCCCGCCACTTTTTCGCGCCTGCTCCTGGTACAAACCCCGGTACAAGCTGACGAAGACGTTTTCATGGAGAGAGCGAAGGGATCCAGCAAACAACTCATTCCACAGGGATCGTTCTTCAAGTAAGAAAAATTTTGTTCGTTTAATTCTTAAGCAATTTGCTATACATTACTGCCCTTGTAAAAAGAGCCAGTGCACTTTCTTCTTTTTTTAATTTAAACGTATAAGTATAATGAATAAGCCTCGTAGAATCGTAGAGGAAATAAATTGAGAGGCAAGCACGAACGTATAACACTGTTTAGTGTCTTGGATTGACTGAAAGCCCGATCTTCCCTCGCTTATTGCTTTTATTTATTTATTTTTTTTTTTTTCAATGAATTCAAAACCATTACCCTTTCGCTCGATACCCAGTTATCTTGCCCTAACACTTAATTCGTATTTAGGAACTGTTTTCAAATTGCCAAAGTTTGGAGAGAGCAATGAGTCGTTGTTGAAAGCTATATCTCTATGCTTTTCAACAAGCATTCCACAGGAATCTAGTAACGGATTAGAAGACTGTCATGAGTGCAAGATTTCTTGTTTCGTTTTTTTTATTTTGTTTGTTTCGCTGTTGTTTGTCTAATCGTAAATCAAGAAGCGAACCAAAACAGATTATGCTATATTCTATCCCTATTTCTAATAAAATTCAAACACAACTATCTGAAAATTAACGGCAAATTCCTTCGCTTACTGTTTCAGTTCAGGGCATGCATCGCTGCAAATGATTTATCATGTAAAGTACACAAATTTAAACTATGAAGAAGTCATTGGTCAAAGTTTTTTTCATCATCTTTATTGAGGAGGCAATAATTAGAAGATCACATTCTAAAGGTAAGAGCAGTAAGATCTGTTGACAAACATGAAAACTGTGCACTCAAGAATATATCGTTTGTAAAATATACATTTAAGCCTTCCACTGATAGAAAAAACAAGGAATTTTGGGAACTAAATCTATATGATATTACTCAGAATTTTGAGTTTAGAGAAGTAACTGACCTACCCAAATTCAAATTCTAGTAGCAGTTACATTCAGGTACTGTAAACTACACTGAAAGAATAACAATGTGCCACTCAGTATGTTTTTGTTTTACAAATTAAATTAGTTATTCCTTCGTTCATGCATGCATTAGCACTAATTGAGCAGAACATTTGGAACTATATGTAAATTTTTTTTTCAAGACTTACACCCTCTCAATATGTTACTATGGATTAAGTCAACACCTTTAGCATCTGTAATGTTTGTTAGATAAATGAGTATTTGCAATTAGAACGCTTGTCAATGTAGGAAAAGTGCCTTGGTAATAAATCAATAGACACAGTGTAAACCAAGGGGAACTTTACAATTATAAAAATTTAATGAACATTTGTTTATTTTGTTTACTGTTATAAATCACACATATATTTTTGCCACAATTATTTTGAGTACTCATAGTTTGGAAAGCAAAAGCTCCCATTAGAATTCTGATGAGTCTTTTGTGCTTTCCCACCATAACATTGATAAAATGGGAGGCAACCATTTGAAATTAAGTGCCCCTAGTGTAATCACTTCACACAAGGTGATTATGGTGAGTTATGTAACCCTAAAGGAATCATTGATCACTTAACAAATTTTACTTTTATGCTGTACTTCAATATCATGCATACATGATTAATTTGTCTCACTAATTCTGTATCACTCATAGCACCAACAGGCTTAGATGTGGTTGAGAAGAGTTCAACATCAATCACAGTCAAGTGGGATGCTATTCCTGGAAGCTTCAGCTTTGATCCTCTGTCAGGATACAAGATACGTTATAGGAAGAGTGGCAGTGATAATTATGCTAGCATGGATGTAAGGTCTGATCAAACTCAAGCCAAAATAACCAACCTTAAAAGCAGGACTACTTATAAAATTTGTGTAGCTGGGTTTTACACATCAGGGAAAGAAGGACCATACTCAGAGGAAATAAATGCAGAGACACCAAAAATAACAAGTACGTATATGTTGAGTATTAATAAGTTTATTTTTAAGGGGGCTCCATAAGGTTTTTGACAGTACACAATTCAAAAGTTTATGCATGATCAGAGATAAATCTTGGCAAAATCCTATTCCCTTCTATAGCACTAAGATTTGGCAAAGAATTTCACACATATTTCTGACCTTCCTATTGCCAATTAATAAATAAAACTCAAAACACCAATTTGAGTAAAATCAAGACTGAAAAGAAAAATTTACCAAACAGAAGAGACTGCCTTTGCAACCCCCATTTCTTTTTCGACAGATCAGAAGGACAAATTTCACATAATGTGAACATTTTGGAAGATTTCATCTAAACAAATAAAAGAAAATTAAATTGAAGCCAAATTACTGCTGCCAAGCCCTACTCTTTGTTGCATTTCAGCGCAAGAACAAAAACCTTTATGTTAATGTTGGTGACATAAACTTAATTCTCAATAAAAATATAATATTTCACAGTCAGGCTGAAACTCTATGGAGCCACCTTTAAATTAATTGTATTTCAAAGGCGCTCCCCACATTATGTATACTTTTGATAACTAAGCACAGAAATGAAAATTGGACTGCTGTATTGTTTTAAGATTTGTTAGTTACAAAATGTTGGGTTTTGATTAGCTATTGAGACTTTCCAAGTTCAGTGAACATCACTACACTGTTGCTCCACAGTTTGTTTTTGTCTTTCTGATCTACCTGAGGATCAGAATGGAGGAAATTGAAAAAATGAGTCCCAGGCAGTCAAATCATCTAGCTCATCATAATGTGGGGGTGCAATATGTGCTCTAAATTTCACAGGTGAATAAATTTTATGAGCAAATGGTAAAGTAATAAACTAAGGTTTCTTGTGCTTGAAATAATTACTGAAACAAAGGATTTAAAACTCAGAATTTACTAGGACATTGAATCAATGAAATCAGCAGTTAGGAGCTTATAAAAAGACCAAGTATGAGTGCTGTAAGGGGAGGATATCAGCCCAAGATCTGAGTAAATAGGACACAGATGGGCTAATAATTTCCTGCCTTTTCTCTATTGGCTTTGCATGTTGAGTCCTTCTGCTAGGATAAAAAAAGCAAAAGTTATTACAAAGGTATAGTTTTTGCATACAGTCAAACCTCAAATATATGGATTTTTCAATTATGCAGACTTGGTTCTCTGGTCCCATTTTTCCATGAATATAAATTAGTTGCATTCAAGATCCGTAACAAATTTTTCCCATCAAACAAAGCAGATGTATTGAAAGAATTTGACTCTACTCCATTAATACAGCTTCAGAGAATGATACACTTAGTAACACACACATGCTATTTTAGGTCATGGAACATTTTTGTACAATTTTCTATGATTAGAGAATGTCTTTTAATTCATGCAAAATATTGATTGAATGATATATATTCGTTTTTATTTTAGTCTCTTTAATATTCATATTTTCAATTATCCGGACTCTTAATTATGCAGACTATTCAGCCCAGTCCTTACAAGTCTGGATAATCAAGGTTTGACTGTGGTATCAGTAAAACAACTTTTGCACAAATTAAAACATATCAACTATTCACCAAAGAGGAGGTGGCTAGTAGTGGTTATTTACTGAGACCTCAAGTGCCAAGGTAAATATCCCAGTCAAGTCATGCACACAGAGGTGAATAGTTGTTTAAGTATATATTAGATCAGTAAGATTATATTAAACAAAGATATAATTTGTGAAAACCAAATTCAATAATTGTTACATTATACAGTTACATTTTTCAAACAACCCGCAAAAGGAGACACCTTCCATGTTGCAAAAGTTTGAGAGCACAACACAGACAGAGGGCTTGGAAACCTGCCAGACTTTGAACTCAACATGATCAATGCAATATCCACTGCAAATATTGGGTTACCATGTCAACTTCACAAGCTCTTGTACTTTGATTGAATGCTCTCAAACCAGCAGTTTTTCCATAGTAAGTCTACACCACACAGGCGAATAGCACTTTTCACGCGCACTGATTGGCTGGTTTGGAAGTGATTAGCAAGTACTATTTACTTCCAAAGGGGCAAAATTGTACATCAACTATCTAATTTCCAACAATTTGAGGCTATATTGACAGATAGAAACTATTCTTTTTTTGTTTCTCAGTGTGGCATACACTAAACAATTAATTACCTCAGTGTTAAAATAAAGATTGAGTAACCAATCAAAGCGCACCATCAACACTATCCACTTTCTAATATATACTGATCACTGACAGGAAATGAATTATACACTAGGGTGAGGCAGAATGAAATAGTTGTTTATCAAGCGGGAAAATTCATAGCGGTGCGTTAAAAATTCAGACAGTTGAACGTTTTGTCGCAAATTCTTCAATTACACAGTTCTTTTCCGACATATCATTTTTTGAAAAATAAAATTCGATAAAATTTCCTCACAGCCACATACTATTGTAAAACAAATCTGTTTTCCCAATGGAAATGTATTGTTTTTGTCATTGTTTTCTCTATCCAAGAACTGAATGCATAATGTAGTATGGGGCTGTACGGAAATTTTACCTAAAATTCATCCCGCCTCACCTGAATTTTGGAAACCTCGGTCCTCACCTGCGGTCATAAGTCGCATCTATTGGAAGCATCGAAGGGTCGTTGAGTCGAAGGCTTATTCTGTTATTTTAAGACTTTGATATAAATTTCTTTCCAAACAGAGTATTTTAAGGCATATTTCGCTTTCATTATGAGCTCGGGAAGATTTTATGACTCGATTAGAAAGGAAAGAAGTCAAAAAAAGCCGACTTGAAATTCTTGAAAATCTACCGCACGGACGCCATTTTGTCTACTGCGATTATTGGTTGCTCGCGCTCTAATCGACCCCTTTCTAGTACCCTCTAACGAAGCAATAAAGGAAGTCTGGGGAAAATTCTGCCTAGCAACCGATGTAGTTGAGAGAGCAGGTAATTTAGCGTTAACAACTGGGTTGAAAACGTAAATTAGCCACCGTAAAGAGTAAAAAAGCTGACGTTTCGAGCGTTAGCCCTTCGTCCATCGCTCTGACGAAGGGCTAACGCTCGAAACGTCAGCTTTTTTACTCTTTACGGTGGCTAATTTACGTTTTCAACCCAGTTGTTAACACTAAATTACCTGCTATACTCTCCCACCGACGCAGCACCACAGTTTCTTTAGAAACTTACCCCTTTATAGTTGAGAGAGCGTTTCTCACGCGAAACCTGGGGCGTTTCGGGTGTCTAGGTCTGTGATAAGCTTAAATGGCATCTTGACGGAGCTGTCCATAACAGGGAACCCCAATAACAACCGGTAGCCTGCCAAAACCGCCGGCTAGTCTGCCATCTTGATTTAGCCCACTACTTTAACCTCGTTTTACCAAGAGTACAGTTGAAAAATACTACAATTTTAGTTTATGAATTTTAATTTATCAGTAACAGGTGGAAATACGAGAGAGTTTCCAGTTTTGCGTGTAATCTGACGAAACATAAAAGCATCCACGATAACATGGCCGCGTACTACATGTATTTCTTATTTTTGTTTCTTTTTTCCTTCAATTAGACATTCCATGTTACAACCTAAATGTGAGCCTGCCAAATATCTCACCAAACCTCTCTTCATACTTGAGCTTATACAGATCGAGACAGTTTGTAATTCAGTCTGAAGTCAAACTGAATTGTGAGATGCCTAACGACAAATTGTTCCTCTGGCGTGTTTATCAACTGGGTGAAGGAGATACACCATTACTTTCAAGGAATAGCTTCTCAGAATTGCAGATCACACCACTCTTGTTGCCAATTGGTGAATTTTTGGTTCAACTCAATGTCAGCATGATAGGAACATCAGTGTTTGGGGTTAGTCAGGGTTATTTCAAGGTGGTGAGTAGCCCTTTAGTGGCATCCATTGCTGGAGGAAGCAAGGTGGCCAGAGGACTAAATAGAACATTGATTCTGGATGCATCTACGTCATATGATCCGGACGAGGATAATAAAAAGTATTTTGGTTAGTGCGAGGATATGTTCGTTGTCTGTTAAGAGAAACTTCAAAGATTGATTAGTAAAAAATAAAGAGTTGAAATTTTAAATGGGCATGTCATAATTTTTATGATCACTCTGAAAAAGTTGCACTTTAAGAGAAAAATTAATATAATTTACTGACTGGCTAATCGAGTCAAAGTGATGGCTATTAGAAGTGTTGATTCCATGCCTTACTATGTGATCATGCTGTATTATAGGTCTCAATTTTACATGGTTGTGCAGAGAAGAGTCACCTCTGGGTCGTAAAAATCCTGATCAAGCAGGATGTTACTATGGAGTCAGTGATAAAGAATATGATGGACATAAACTTAGATTGAACAGAAGCCTTTTGGCAGAAAACACCTCATACGTCGTAACAGTACAGGTTACAAAGGATGAAAGGCAAGCTGAGTACACTCAGGAAGTGTTTATTGTTCCCGGTGACCCACCGGAAGTGCAAATCAGGTATTCAAAACTTAAGAAACCAGGCGCTTGAACTTCATCTGATTTGGCATTATTAAAACAATGAAATAGAATATAAAAATACCTGTAACTCCAGGCATTTAACACCACAAAACACACCGCATTTGAGATCACAAACAAATCAATGCAAATCAGGTATGTAAAACAAAACAAACCATACTGGGCTTAAAACTACTGCTTTTATCTGAAAATACCAACAACCTTCGGTTCAAAGGTCGCGGGTTAACACCAAGCCGACATTCTTTACATAGGAGAAGATTATATCAACAATAAATTTTAATTTACAATTTATAGAATTAGGCCACAGTTATCTTAAACACCAAATACATTTGAACATTTTCGTGCATGTAACTACGTAAGTATCTAGGCATATCAATAAAAAGACAGACAGCACTAATGAAATAGTGGTCTTATCGTTCCTAAGTTGTAGAACTGAGTCTGATTAATGCAGGTGTGAATCTGCCCTAACTACAATCTTAACTCACCCACAGGTGTGTTGAAAACTGCGCTCCCAAACTTAACCCATCCGGAAGAATGGCTCTCCAAGGCATGTGTACAGGTGCCTCATGTCATGGAAACCTTATCTTCAAATGGACAGTTTTAAAAGACGTGAATAACTCTTCAAATAGTTCTCAGTGGGAAGAGATTTCAGAAATACAAGAGTTGATAAGAACTCGAGTTTCATCAAAATCTCTTGTTACTAGGCCTGGAGTGCTGACACCCGATACCAGGTATACGTTCATATTGATTGCTCAACGACAAGGTGGATACTGCGGGTATTCCGAGTACCATGTCATCACAAACAGCCCGCCTGTTGGAGGAGTATGCACTGTGAGCCCAACATCAGGAGTCACTCTCACAACAGAATTTAAATTTACGTGCATGGATTGGCAGGATCCAGACCTTCAGTTGCAGTATGCATTTCTTTATCTCACAAGTAACAATCTTTTTTATGTGACATACAAAGGAGTAAAAAGTAGTGTAACAACCAAACTTCCTATTGGAGAGAAAAAAAATAATTTTACTATCGACTTTCGCGTAAGAGTGATTAACATGTTGGGAGTATTCACTGAAGTTAGGACTCCTGTACAGGTAAGAGAAGGAAACACTCAAGAAAAAGTTTAAGAATGCCTGGATCTCTTGTACCTGTGCTACCACAATTTTCCTTTCAGTCAACGCTCCCTATCAAAATATGAGGTCGCTATTTGTGGAATATTCTGTTTTACTTATAGGTCTTAGAACCCAGCATTGAGCAAGTAAACTTCTCAGACATTGTCAAAAACCTCACAACCGGGGAGGAGAGTGAGCTGAGTTATTTGATTCAGTCAGGTGACGAGTCACGTGCTCTACAATTAACGGCAGCAGCCATTTCGGTCGTTGATACCATTTCACTTGCGAAAACGGCTGAAAGTCAGGCCCTTGAGTTGAGAGAGAAACGGATAATGGTATAGATTTAATTGGTTGAACTACTTCTAGTAAGACTCTCAAAGTGAAACCCTTTGAAAGAACTCTTTCAGGAGGTTTGATTATGTAAAGTTACAGTAATTTACCGAACAGAAGGACGTGATTAAGGCGCATCGTTGCCAACCTGTGTTAGAGTTCTACTTACAGTGTAGAGCCGGGCCAGGTTTGCTGAAACAACACTTCCCTTCCTCCAGCAATATTTTAAGGTTTATAGTGGAAAACTGGTAAGCTGATATGCTTTAACTATGCAGGCTGTTAAAGTTATCCTTGAATGGTATCAGATATTACTATTAAGACTCTTGAGAACACCGTATTGTGTTCCTTAAAATGGAAATTGCCTAGTTAGCTCGCTTTATCAAGTTGTTTCATTGTATCCACATAACTCTTCAATTTAGAGGATTTGCACCTATCGATGACGCAACCATTGTTTTTTTTTCTGTTCAGCCGCTTTGAACAAACACCTAAGCTCACCTCTTGTCTTCTTTCAATTGATATAGATTAAATCAAACATCATACACCTGTTGTCCACTATCCCGGTAGATACAGTCGTCAGAGTCCAGCAGGTGTCAAATGTGATTGCCTCTGCCACCTCGGTCATTGACGAGATTACCGTCGAAGCACAGGTAATTTAATAACCAAGCGATACTTTGGTATCAAACAAGTATCCCTTCCTTGGCTAAAATAAGAAATACATGAGTTAATATCCTGATCCTTTAAATTTTTTTTCTTGCAGAAAGATGGAACGGATGCGCTTGAAAAGATGACTTCAGTACTAAAGGGGAGAGTGCAAGAGGGGAAAGATACGACTCGCTTTTTGAAGGCGCAAAGAGTCTTGTGAATGGTTTCGGTAGCATTCTCAGGGTAGTATCACATGAAGCTAGTGTATACGATTCGCATTCGGAATCATCTAAGTCTCACATCAAAGCCAGCTTCATAGATGCAGATGGACGACTCTCACGTAGGAGCCGAAAGTTAGCATTCAGGTCGAGAACGTCTTCGTCGTATTTATGGGCCAGAAGAAGCAAAAGAGACGCTTCTGACGCCCAGCTACAGGTAGAGAACCGTCAAGAAATACGTCTTCAAAATCCATATCATAAATGAAAATAAACTACAATAAAATTAAGGGATATTAGACGTAAGATCAATTTCTTGTCACATTTCCGGGTATAAGAGACATTTTGAGTTAAACTTATCTTATCCTGAAAAGAAAAGCTCAAATCCTGATTGCTAATTTGATGGTAAAGTTATGACAATTTGAGTGGAACTTCACGTTACCAAAAACAAAATTGAAATAGATGTTATAGGTTGTAACTAATAAACACAGCGGCCACTGTTTTTATTTTGTTTGTTTCAGGCTCAGATCCATATTAAGAGTATACTCCAGTCTTTGAAGGAGATCGGAAGTATCATCTTGTCCCGAACTCTCGCTGGCGAGGAGCAGAAAGAGCTTACAGCCAAAGCTATGTCTCTGTTAGTGCTGCGAGAGAGGCCGGATATGCTCGTTAGGACTGTTTTGACAAGCAAAGGAAATAGTTTTCAGCTGACTTCATTACCCATCCAGTTGGTTAATGTTAACCAGTATCTAGATAGCCAGGTAGGTACAGGAACTAATGATGGTGCATCACATAACTTCACTGCAAATATTACGCCACTATTAGTGTGGATGAACGCGCCGTGAACACACCTGTGAGTAAATGTGTAAACATTCTGGCTGGAAAGGAGATTGTCTGTATGGGCTTTTACTTTAATAAGAAACTTCCTCTCTTAAGTTTTCATTTTAATGGGGGCGAAAAGGACAAGACAAGATGTAATGGCATAAAGCCGGCGAGTTTGATTAAACTTGTTTTTCAAAACCAGGCTAATCAATGTCAAATCTCCTCGCCTTGTATTGTTCGTTAATTAAAGAAATGTTAGCTTCAGTTGCAAAACTTATCGTCACAAAGCGGGGAAACTAGTGCCCTGCTCGGAACCTAGAGGAAATTTGTTAACTTTCCATTCACCTACAGCTGAATCGACCGTAGGAAGTTGAATAAATATCTGTTGCGCTTTTTAAGCCGCGAATCTTTGGTGAAATCAAATGAGAGGTTAAGACGACGCGAAATATTTTTTGTAGTTTGTTCCCAACAACTGCTTTAACATGGAGCCATTTACAGTTTCAAATATTCTTTTCTCTCTCTATGTCTACAGATGATAACAACAGAGTTTATACCTTTTTCTTGGGACCCCTCAGGTTCAAGAGTAACGACTGCAGTTTCAAGCCTTGAACTTAAGAACAGTTCTGGTAATTTCCTGAATACGACAGAACTGGCGGCCCCGATTACTATAAGACTTCAGAACCTCCAAGAATTCAGAAACGCTTCTCAGTCTCATTTCGTTGGAGCTAACAGAACTGTTTTCTACAAGTTAAATGTTAACCAAACTGGGATGGCGTTGATGCTAAAGATTCGACCAGAAAGCAATGAAACAAAATTTTTGGTGACTGTTAAGTACGGAGAGCGGTCTGTAAATAATAACGACCTGAATTTAACAATACCTGACCTTTCGTCTTGCGATAAGATTCCAGATGGTTATGTCAACTGTTCACGGGATCCTTACATAGTCTTCATGAACCAGTAATTTGTAGAGAGAAAAGGTCTTGGTTATTACTTCATTAGTCTTACAGCCATGTCAAGGATTCCAAAGATCTCTCGAGTGAGACGCTGCGCAGTGCAATCATGTGTGCAGTTCAAAGCACCGCCCATCAAGGGTGAAAGTTTCAGTGTACCTCAGTACCGGGAAGGTGATGAAAATTACACCATACAAGTGATGCCGGCTGCTTGTCTGTACTGGAACGCGGAAATATCGCAGTGGACGTCTGAAGGATGCAAGGTGAAATATGAGAAGTTATGATAACCTTTGCTGTAAACTGTAACTATGCGACGTAATATTTATTGAATGAACTCCTTCATTCGGCTGGTATGTCTGCCGATAATGTCCGAAAATAGGTATTTGGCCATGAAGCAAACCTTAAAGAGCACTTGTGAAATTTGAGGAAAAGCTCTTAGCCAAGGACATTATCAACCGACGTACCAGAAACCAGAAAGGGGTTTCAGGGCGTGAAATTAACTTTTTTTTCTGATAGCCACTTGGCTCCTAAATTCTTCAAAGTGGTAGCCAATTCAAAAAAAGTTGGTCGCCATTTTCAAAGACAAACAAAATCTATCTTTACGCTGTCAGCGTTCTAGATAGACCCTCCAAAATTAAGTTAGGGAAAAGATCTTTAACGTGCTACAAAGTGGACACTAGGATGGATGATATACAACTTTCAGGCTCATCTAAATCCAAGATGGCGTCTAGTTATCGATCGAGATGCATGTGCTACGTTTTGGAAACAAACTTAACAGGAAGTTTGCCGCGGATTTATCTTTGCAAATCTTTTTAATTCACTATATCTCTTGGTAAGGTTATGATGAAACGTTCTAGTCGCCAATTTGGCGACTAACTTTCAGGATTTGGTCGCCAAAGTGAAAAATTTAGTCGCATTGGCGCCTGTATTAGGCGCAATTTCACGCCCTGGGTTTATTTATTTGATAACCCTCCTATTAATTTTCAGATCGCGCGTTGAAAGCAGACTTTATTGACCGGGGCGGCATTGGAGATCAACTTTCTAATGTCACTATCCCTGGACTCGATCAAACGAGTTCGCTCTCTTCCCTGTAAAGTAATAACGATGAAAGGCACGAAACACTTGCATTTCTTTTTCTGCTGGCTTTGTTTCTTTTCGACGGAAATAGTCGCAGGACAAATATCGAGGTAAACTTGGGGTTATTGCGTGATACTGACCGGTGATTTTGCACCACGTGGCGTAAAATAGCTAATAAAATTGCGCGAAAATTGATGGGTGGTTGTGTAATGATGTTTAAGCACGTTTTTAAGACAACAATTTAGTTATTACTTTAGTTTTTAATTTCACTCTTAAACTTCCCACGGAGCTTGCAACATAGGATCATTCGGTGGACATAAGACCAGTAACTTCTAGACCGTTACTTTCTCTATCAATGGCTCCTTAATTTCATGTCATGCTTCCTCCCCTTTATTTTCCTCCCACCAACATGTTCACCTATACTTGGAATTAACACCAAAATCTAGCTGTTGATGTAAACTGTTTAATTGCAGGTAAGCGAAGTGACAACTCAAGATTACATACATTGCTTTTGTTATCACCTAAGTGCTTTTGGTGGTCAGTTATTTGTGGCACCCACTCCTATCGATTTTGATAAGGTTTTCACCGAGCTGGTTCGCTTACCGGATAGTGGAAACTTAGCTGTTATAATAACAGTTGGCTGTGTGTTTGGTCTCTATCTCGGACTGCTGCTCTGGGCAAGACGGAATGACAAACTTGATCTTGTGAAGGTAAAAGTGTAATCTCTGATTATTACTAATGTGTGAGGCCAAAAAGACAACTGGCTTCTGACTAACTCGCGCCCAGTGAGCCTTGGATGACTGATTGCAAGCTCCTAATACCAGTCGCACAGCTGACTGATTCTTTCTTTGCTATCCGACGAATTTACTTAACGAGGGTAAGCTTCGTGTTATCGCGAGAAAAGAAAACCATCCACTGGCCAACATTTCCAAGTTTGAATTGCAATTTTTCAGTCGCCGAATCTTCTGCGATCGTTAGGCGAAATAATGGCAGAGATCGGCAGTCAAAACTCAAATTCAAAGGAAATTTCTCAGGCTGAAAATGCCAACTGAGCCATTTCTTGAGAGATCAAAAGAAATGGCGCGAGAAATAAAAGCCGAAAGGTGACTTCGGTTGTGTGACACTAGCCATGCGACATAATGCTGTTTAGATGCTTCGGTAAAGCGAGTATAAACACTTTACAGAGAGCTTATTTGTCACTTGAAAAAATGTTTGAAATCAAGTGGAAGCTATATATAGTAAAGGTGAACTCTAAACCCACGTACAGGTTTGTTGATAGTGGTCGGGAATATAGCTTATTTGCACTCTTAAATGACGGTCGCAGATAAAAATTATGCCCTTTAAAAAGTCAGTTTATATCAATATAGTTACAGTCTGTGTCCATTTTGAACATACTTTGACCAGTTCTCCTTTCCTCCCTTGAAGGTGGGCGAGAGGGCACTCATAGGAGTACCCATACCTTGGTCTCACTTCGTCGAGGTTCAAGTATTTACGGGCATCTGGCGAAACTCGGGAACCACTGCCAACGTCTTTATTGTACTAGAGGGAGAGTTGGGTACTAGTCGACCGTACCGTTTGAAGCACGATTCGTGTATTCCTTTTGCAAGAGGGAGTATTACTTCCTTTGTTATTTCCATTCCTGTCGACATTGGCACCATAAAAACCGTTCGAGTATGGCATGACAACGCGGGCACCAGTCCATCATGGTTTTTGAATCAAATCAAGGTTAGCGATCTGTTCAGTATGATACAAAGGAACTTTGTATGTTTTACGTGGCTGGCAGTTGATAAAGGTGATGGATTAATAGATCGTACCTTATGTTTCACAACAGCGGATGACAGAGGAATTGATTTTTCTACTTACGTCCAGAACAGAATTGCTGAAGAAGTCAGTGATTTACATTTATGGTTTTCTGTCGTTGCAAGACCACCAAGATATCGATTTAGTCGCGTGCAACGTTTATCTTGCTGTCTAGTATTATTGCTGACAATTATGCTAACCAGTGCGATGTTTTACGAACATAGAACAGCGATGGACGACACACAGGGAACGCTAAGGTTAGGCCGTTTTGTTGTAAACTTCAGAGAGTTCATCATTGGAGTGGAGAGCCTTATGGTTGTATTTCCTGCCTATGTCTTGACTGTGCAACTTTTTGCTCGTACTCGATCCTCGAATGAGGATAAGCAAATGGCTCTCAAAACCAACGCAATGACGAAATTTAGTAAGATGAAACGCGAGTTTTCTTTTCCACGCTGGTTTATTTGCGTTCCTTGGCTCTTGTGTTTTCTCCTCTCAACTTGTGCGGCGGCTTTTGTTATCTTCTACAGTCTACAGTGGGGTGCAGATAGAAGTGAGCAGTGGCTTATTTCGGTTGCATTGTCAATTTTGTTGGACTTATTTATAACGGAACCAGCGAAAATCATCGTCGTTGCTTTTATACTGCCTCATCTTTTCAAAAGTACATGTGATAGGTCCACCTGGATTTCTAGCCCTGTAGACACAGAGGTTGATCTCGAAGATATTAGAGTTGGTGGGCTAGACTATGATGAGGTCGAAAAAGAAGAACTTAAAACACCAAAGCCCTTAACGAAGAGAAAATTACGTCGCATTAGGGCCGCTCGAATGAGGGAAATGTATATGTACAAAGCTCTTCGGAATATAGTATCGTACCTACTGTACTTGTTAATTTTACTTATTGTTTGTTACGGTGGACGTAGCAAGCATGGATATATGATGACATCTTCCATGAAGAATACATTTGGAGAACTTAATACGGTACGTAAATTATTTCTCATTATAGGCTAATCTTCTCGTTTCAGACCAGCTTACTTTAGTAAAAATGGATACTATTAACTTATAATGTTAACAGAAATTTGTAAAGGCTTGTTTGTTGAAGGTGTCGGTGACTTTACGGGCCTGAGGCCATAATTTTAATCTAAATCTAGGAGCCAGCTTCAGAGTTGCGAGTCTTGACTTGAAGAACCAAAACATTTGGTTTAATTTCCTGACTGACTGATTCTCGAACCTATCCATACCTCGATCTTGAATGTGAACGAGACCAACAAAAATCAACTTTTTGGAGACAAGTAATTACCAAGACTTTCGAGAAACGGTTCCGTGAAGTTTATTTAAGGAAACTATCGAAGTAGTTAGAGAAAAAAACTATCTAAGCTACTTTCAGATAGACAAGTTTCTGTCAACGTATTTTCGTAGTTGCACGGAACTGGTTTTCTACGGCAAAGGCATAGCTGCATGGATGTGTGCCAGCTCAGCTGAAAATTGCCAATTTAGACCGGTGCGTTAAGTACATGAGCACATGATAGAATCCCTGATAAAGGTTAAATTTCAATCTAGTATTTCCATTCCCCGGCAAAAGAGCGAAGAAAATTTTAAATCCTAACTAATCTCGAAGTACTTTTTGTCGTATCAAACAAAGCAAGGGAAATTGGTTTTGTTTGACGTCAGCTATGCGTCGATAATCTGACAGATCACAAGCAACAACCAATCACGGTCGCCGAATATTCAGTCAACTGTATGAATATTTCTTTGAATAAAAGGGGTAAGTTTCTAAAGAAACTGTGATGCTGCTTCGGTGAGAGAGTATGCAAGGTTAATTAAGTATTATCGACTTAACCATAAATATTTATTTGTTTAGTTACTAATTTATTTATTCATCACGCCGAACATTTAGATCTCAAATCACTTCAACACATGGAACTGGTTACGTGACGTTTTGGTACCCGGGCTTTTTGAAGACGGAAAAGATGTTACCTCAAATAGTTCCATGCTCTACATTGGAGACGGCGACGCAGTCCTCGTTGGGATGCCTCGTCTTAGGCAGCTACGAGTCAAAGAAGGTATTTTGAAGGAAGTGTCTAAACGAAGACCAAACAAAGTTACTCTCTGAATTTATCTCGTCGACAAACTGATTTCAGTTCAGCTTATATAAACTTTAACAAGGTCGTCAAAAGTTCTTACTTCAAATTTTGAGTGGAGTAAAAAATCTCGCAGAAACTATATTCGACTTGATGTGAAGCAGATCACATTGAATAACTGTCAACATGAATTGCTGGGTGTACCAATGATTATGAGTTCGATTTGAATAATTTATAAAAGAATTAGTATCTTTAAAATTTCGGGTAACCTGCACAGAAAAATTGTGCTTCATTAAGGTTATGCAAAATCATTTAATGTCATTAGCCAGCTTTCTTTGAGGAGAGAAAATGAAAACCTTAATCATTACTCATCAATTTATGAATTAATTAGCATCTCATGCACGCGATATCTGTATCACAAAGATGAAACAATTAACGCCATGGTCTTTTTCCACTTTAAGGTTCTTGTGATGTCAGCATGGAGGAATTGACAACCCCACTCAACTCTTGCGTGGCTACATATACATTTAGTAACGAGGACAAAACCAGCTCCCATGGAAAAAAATGGCGTTTGTTTTCCTCATTTAGGAATGAGTCACTCGTTAGTCTTCCCCAGGTCTGTCCAAGTGCTTGGCATTATTCTTCAGCCCAGCAAACACTAAACCTTCCCCTATGGGGAAAACTTCATCTGTTTAATTTTTATGGTGAAGGAGGTTACCTGGCCGAGTTGGGCTATGACAAAACTACAGCACTGAACGTCATCTCCGAACTAAACCTGTTTGACTGGATTGACAGATTTACCAGTGCATTAATTTTTGAGTGCGCAGTTTTTAACTCTCAAGTAAATTTGTTCAGCGTAATTTGGATCTTGACTGAGTTTTCGCCAAGTGGTCTCGTGGTTTCTAATCACGTGATTCATACTATGCACATATATGACATTGGTGGGGGCTACAGTACTATAACCATAACCTGTCAATTGTTACTAGTGGTTTATATTATATACTTTGTTATCAAGGAGACGAGGAAGATGATCGTGGGAATTCGACTGTATTTCTCAAGTTTTATCAATTGGGTGGAAATCCTCCAGACTATATCAGTCATTTTCTTTCTAATTGCTCACATTATGAAAGAAACAAAGCTCTTCGCTACCACAGCTGAACTTGAGAAAAACACATTTCAATTTATCAGCTTCGATTGGGGAGTTCTTCTACAAGACTTAGAAACGGTATTTTTATCGTTACTGATGTTCTTGAACACTTTGAAGTTGCTGTATTTGCTCAAATTCAATCCCCGTGTGAGGCATTTATTCCATGTAATGAAGGGATCTGCTCGGGAACTAGTTCACTGCTCAATTGTATTCGCTGTGTTCATGTTTGGATGTATCCATGTAGGATATATTCTATTTGGGAGAGAACTTTACTCCTTTTCTTCGCCTTTCCTCATTCTACAGTCTCTTCTAGTCGAAGGAGTCGTTGGTGGCGGAGTGGACTATTTTAACGATTGTTGCACAGTCATTGGCCCCGTTTACTTTACAGCGTTAAAATTGGGACTTAATCTCATATGCATAAATATTTTCGTTTCTGTTCTTGTTTATAATTATGGCCGCATCAGGGAACTCTCCAGAGGAAAATTTGGTCTCGGACACTTCGTGATAATGAAAACGAGAGAACTACTAGGCTGCGTGGGCGACCGCTTAAGGGCGAATGAAGACAAATCTGCGTATGATTTACCGAACACGGAGATTGAGGAAGATATTCTTCCTGAGGCAGCTGAGATATTGGCAAGGTTGGATCGGATTAATCATCTTTTAAATGTTCACTATGCCGAAGAATTTTGTGAAGACCTTGAGCTGTTTTCTTTGTGGTTTGATCTCCACATGCAAGCTAGGAAATCCAAGGATTTACGTGAAAACTGGTTCGATGCACCAGAAAGTTTTGAGTCTACAGAGGAGGAAGATTAGGTGGATGCAAAGGAATAAGAACTTTTTTTCTTGTTTACCATAGGCAATTGATAAACGACTCGCCTTTAGGACTGTTCGAAAAAACCACCAAATCATCTTGAATCGACCTTTCGAATCACTTTCAGAATTAAAATAAGCTGTTACTGTGAAGGAGATATCATTGTCATGTTAACTTTGGAACAATTTCAGTCATTTTTCTCCCATAGCATAATTTTATTAGGGGCTGCTTTCAAGTGCATATACTCATTAGATTTCACTTCGCCATTTTGATAATGGTTTCTTTTACAGTGTTAGGTTTTTATTGTAGTTAAACACTCATAATTGCGATAGCTTTAATTGCAACTTCATTAATTGGACCTAATAGGCCTTGGAATCTTACCATGAGGGACCAACACAGTCTCAGTTGTCGTGTTAATCAACTAATAGCATTCTTATGCCATTTTGATGTAGTAATTCTTTTAAACATTCTTCAAAGGAAGGGTGATTCCATTTAGCAGATTTACCGCTACCTTTTATTTAACGTAGTAGATTTTGTACATTTATTCGCTGGATTGCAATAAATACGATCACGGGAAAGTGGTATCCATGCATGCAACTTGTATTTGTTAGCCGATTGCGTTCATGGGGATTGATTCAGAGCTTATTTATTTATTTACCAGGCTCGAGGTGTGTAAATCGGTAAACGGATAACGTTCAAAATTTCAACCATGCCTAATGCTCGATTTTAAAATTTTGGGCACCTTTCGCTAGTATTGCTAAAGATTGATATATTAACCTCCTAAATCAATGCGTTGTTGTTTTTACTTGGTGGTTATTGTAAAAAAGAAAATCTGCTCCTAAATATATGTTTTAGTGCAGTACTAACATGGCCGTGAGTCACTATTGTTTCGGTAGCCAATATGACCGTCGGAATATCCTGTGAAAACGATCTCTAGGTCCCTCTAATGACCGTGAAAATGCAACTAAACTGGTGAAACGTTGGACTTCATCTAGACAGGCGTGAATTGAACTTATTAAAGTACCTGATCGCATGAACACTTAAGGATGGTCACACCCAGTGTAAGGGATCATTTCTCCTGTGCACGCTCACACTAAACATTTTTACTGCGCGTCAAGTAAGAAACTCTTGAAAATATCAGAGCCGATGATTACTGCGACCCAGATGGTTTGAAAGTATTTTTGTTGAATGCGCAGCCAACTCCATCCTTTTTTAGTAGTGATGACTGCTATCTACTTCTTTTACCGTTCTGACAAAACAAAAAAAAAAACCCCGACTGAAAGGAAGTTTTACAGAATCTATGTATATTACTATGAAACGAAAATAAGCGGGTGCACTTTGAAATTAAGCTTTCTGAGCTCAATTCGATTGTTTGTTGAGAAACAAGGACCATTGAGCTCAACGGCTTTTCGATAAAGCGAAGTTAAGCGTTTTATTTTTGCATCCGTTGATGAGTATAATTTTCAACAGCAAAGGGGTAAGTTTCTAAGGAAACTGCGGTGCTACGTTGGTGGGAGAGTAATAACAGAATAATTTAGTATTATCAACGGAGTTGATAATAAATGAACGTAAATTGGCCCCCGTAAAGAGTTTAAAAGTTGCAGATTCGAGTGCTAGCCCTTCATTATAGCGATTGGAGGAATCATGGGTTGAGTGTGTATTATGCAGAAAATCGAGCAACGCTATTGGTGGGAATATGGTGGAGAGAAAACAAGAATAAATTAGTTGAATGAAAAGCGCTCATTGATTCCGCACTAGTGCAGATTTGAAAGATAAATTTTTGTTCTTGAGTTTTTCGGCTAGATGTAGGGAAAGGCTGCAAACTGTCATATGCTGCTTAATATGTTTAAGGAGATTAAAGTGTGGAATGCACATCAGTAGGAGATAAACTTGATAAAATTTCGTCCGAACTTCAACAAAGTAAGAACCACAGAAGCGAGTTTTAGGAATCAGAAAACAAAATTTAATTTCCCAAGTCAAATTTCAACGAAGACTAGTTCTAACTAGCATTTTTTACTGATATATATATATATATATATATATATTTTTTTTTTTTTTAACTAAACATGTAAAGTCGATCGAGGGGAATTAAAATCTTTAAAAAAAAGACCAGTTATCCCAGAGAGCTACGGTCAGCTACTGATACTGATCCAATCTTTTTTTGGAGAAAATTTTTGTTTCAGCTTTTTGGTTGGTGCAAAGTGCTGATGTAAGGCGAGGGAAATAGTCCTTTATTTTTGCTTCAATTCTAACGATATATTAACAATAAATCTGTCAATTAAGTTACTGAAGGAGTGGTGTAATGTAACGGCTTTTCATTACTCCTACAGTCGCATGAGGACAAGCATAGCTTAGAATTTGGATATTGCTTACGAAGTCAATATGCATTTCATAACAAGAAATTTTAAAAATCTATTCATTGAGGAAAACGAGACGAAAGATTTGGCGGCGAACTAGTAAAGATTGGGCGAAGCCTCGAGGTACCCTCGCGTGCCTTGGAAGGAAAGTCCTGCCTGCATTGAACAAACAAGTTTTCCAGTTGCGCTCACGAACAAAATGCACAACAATAACGATCTGAAGTGCAGAAATTTTCTTTTGTAAAAAAAAAGACCATCTGCGACATGAAATACTGGCGCCTAAGCCTAATCACCCGTCACACATGAAAGGCCCTGGTGACGAGAAGGAGAATTTCCCGCCAGTTTTCCGCTATATTCCCCCGTGTGGCGTCTGCGTCATAGCTGACGAAGTCGTGTGACGTGTGAACTGTTAGGACAGGATTTCCGACGAATTGTTGTGGTTCATGTAAGAGAATTAATTACTTTTATATACATTCTTTTAACTGATAATACTCAAAATTATTGTGTTCGATTTATTTAATAGTGCAAGCTTGTCAGTGGTAAATAACTAAAACAAGCCTAACCGTTTTACTACTCCTTACCTGAGTTAAATCCGCCGCTATATATACTTGGGTTCTCTTGAGGTAAGTTTAAGAGCTTAAACTGCTCTTTTGGTCATTTCATTTACACTCTTTCTCGGTATTTTATGTCGTAAAAATATCATGTTCCGGTGTCATTTGAATAGAATCTTGTTTTACAACCACTTTTTTGAGTCCTAGGGTGAAAGCCCAATTAATCAAATTCTTACAACTTCTCAGTAACAGACCACTTTTCAGTTTAATTTCATTGTCATTTCACTTATTCAGCTCTACGCACAGGTGACTCGCCAAAGGCCGCTTAAACTGTTTTTCAGCTGGCACATTTGGAAGAGAAATGATGCGTTTACTGCATATCAAATATATTCTTTCTTATGGGGTCGCTTCGGGTAATTCACTTTTGATGCGTTGGCTTTAGTCGTAAGAAACGATTTGAAACAAAAAATACTTAGACGAGATTTCTAAAGCCCAATAATTACTCTTTATGCAATATGCTGACTTAAACAAACAGTTTGATGAGGTCTAATTTAGAAACAATCGTAGGACGGGTCAGACGCACTGATCCGTCAATATGAACAAAATTTTGTTTCTTTAATTTACAGTTCAAAACAAGTGGAATTTATACTGCAGTGCGTCTGCACTGGTTAATGATGGTGTACAAAAGTTTTAAAAATGTGGTTAAAACATCAATGACACCTTTGGCTACTCCCCTTATGAGCCAGTTTTTTTGTTCTTGGCACAATTTGACATCGTCTACGATCTATTACTGAACAGATGCACAACATGGAATTGGCTAAACAGTTCAATCCTAACCCTGATAGTTTTAACTATAAACTGAGATATCTCTATCTACATTCTAGTTCATGGCATGAGATGATGTAGATGAGAGTGCGTTGTAAGAGTGCACAGATTTAAAGCATGGAGAAGTTGTTGATCACATTTGTTTTGATTGTGCTTATTGAACAAATAAAATGTACAGGTAAAAACAAGTATAAAGTGTAATGTACAGACAAACTTATCCAGTGTGCATATGGGAATACCATTTTATTTACATGAGGATGTCTTTATACCTCTTTTTGTTGGTAAGTTAATTAATCTAACTATGAAAATTCATGTTACTCCCATGAATAGTTTACTGCAATACCCAATCATGTCTGGAATTCTATCTAATGGTTCTTTCTGTTCAATGACTTATAAGTAAGGGGAAATGTATCCTATACACAGTGAGTCCCTCAGAATGTCACCACAGACTCTGTCATGAACTATGCATAATTTATGTAGATGAATCTATGCGAGATTGCAATTTTGGAAAAATTGTCAGATAATTCCTTGTCATTGGGATTATGAATTTTTATTCATTAGTTTCAAGTGACCATGTGATTTCAAGTATTAATTGTCATTCATCTCATTTTGTATTATTTACATAGAACCCACAGGGCTCAAAGTTGTTACCACAAGCCAAAACTCAATCACAGTTAGTTGGGACCAGCTTTCTTCTGTCTCAGGATACAAGATAAGATATGCAAAATCTAATAGTAATGATCAGAAGTATATGACCGTAAGTTCTGATCAAAGAGAGGTTGAAATAACTGAGCTCAAGAAGAACACTGCATATAACATTCAGGTTGCTGGAATATATTTTGCGGATGGAAATGAAAAAGATGGGCCATATTCAAACAACGTGGAGGGCAGGACATTGTCACATAAATATGGTATGACAATTAGCTTGCTTTACTAATGTAATAAGAGAGAGTGGAGTCAAGGTTTAGCCCAAACCCAGAGTGAACTGGCTTTTATGCTGAGGTTTAATGGGATGGGTCAAATTATACAGGTAAGACAGCTGCAGACACTCTGAGTGAAAAACTGCGGATATATGCAGATTCCAAATTAATCTTGCTCTGGAATGTATATTGAGTTCTTCAATGTGGTTATGGTTATGTCTGAGAAACTGTATGCTATAATTAAATGAAGAGACTAAATGTGGTCACAAGATATCCCTGCAGCTGATTGCAAGAAGATACTGGTAAATTTCTGTTTTTACAGTTCCTGTTTACTGTTTAACCCTTTACACCCTAAGATCAGCATCCAAGTTCTCCATACTGATCTCCATACATTTCCTAAGGTACAAACAAAGAGGGGTAAAACTGTTGGGAGAAATTAGAAGTTAATCACTCTTAGGGGTTAAAGTGTTAACTGAATCAAATAGTTAGGATAAAACACAATGCTTGATGCTTAGTTTGTGTAGCTACAAATGTTTTAAAGGATGGGAAGGGTTGAAATAATTGATGTTTTGTATCTATAAAGTGGCCATTTAGGTGTAATGGAATGTGAAATTAAGCAATATTCTAGCCAGATATCATTATTGTCAAGTAACTCCTCCTTCTCTTCCTACTTCTCCCATCACTCCTCCTCTTTCCTTGTCTTATGATAAACGTGATCAAGAGATACTATAATATTGTTATCTTTAATTGGTGACTTATATATGTTAACTTAATTCATGGTTGTCACAGGCCAGGGAAAAGTTGGAAATAAATATTTTGCCAAGGTTAGGGAATAAGTCAGGGAGTTTCACTTTGCATGAGTCAGAGAAAACTCACTTATATGAAAGAAATTCAAGGAACAGTGAAATCCCTAGAATATCTTGTCCTGGTCCTCTTTGCAATGAAAGATGCTGACACTTTTTGACAGTTTATAGATTCTGGACAAGCTTTATAATTTTTCTCTTTATTGTTATTCAAGTTCAAGTTGATTTTATGAATAAACCTTGTGTAGGACATGCAGTGGTCTATTAGAGTTAGATCACTTGATAATATGGGCAGAAACATTAATAACCACCTTGTACAAGCATAGTTATGTCAGACAGTTTTAGTAGAACATTAAAGAGTAGCCTATCAGAATTTACTTCCTAATATGGAGTTATCTTCGATAATTGTTGAAAGTGTGATGAGTGAAACTTTTTTGGATACTTAGACATTTTCTACTGCAGTTTTCAGACCACAAACTCAACCAAACTGAGTATACTTATTACTTCAACATGCAATTGATTACAACCAAGATAGCAATGGTCAGAGAGCAGACCACACATATCAAGAAAATGGTTACAACTAAACCACAGTCATTATTTAAATTGTTTTGCTTACTTTGCTAGTCTGATTTACTGCCAAGCTTATTCTGAGGAGCAGGTTTTTACTGCCAAGGAAGTTTGGCTGTAGAACTAGCATTACTGGAAAGGCCAATTTTGTAACCAATAATTCCTAATTGATAGCCTTGGTCTGCATGGCTCTTCTTGTATTCAGCCAGCTGATCAATACCTGCAGATAGCTCAGCTAGTGAATAATCATACAGGTTTCTCTTAGGCTGGGTCAGTTGTTGACCACTTCACAGTGGTGCAAACATTGTATAATAGCCACTAAGACAAAGTGAATTATGATATTTAATCAATTTAAAGACTAGCGTACATTTGAGTCACAAAATACTTTTCTGATGAGTTTTTTGCATATTTGTCCAGTAGTCTAAAATTGTATCAACCAATTTTTAACTGCCATTAAGCCCACGGTGACTGAAAGTGAGGCTAGAAGTTAACTTTATTCAAAACGATAATGATAAAAAAAGGTAAATTTTGCATGATGGGAGTGCAGATTAGCATAGAAAAACTAGCAACTATTTATTATGTTAAGGTCAACACCTCTAGCCTTTGTCATCACCTCTGTGTAAGCTTTGGCAGTGAAGAACACAAAGGTAAAATGGGTCATTTTAATGACAATTTTGATTATACATGTATCAAATTTGTTACTTTTTGATGTGAGAGTACCCTCCCTTAAATTGATTGTTGCCTTGCAGATGATCCTTGTGATCCCAATCCATGTCGAAATGGAGGAACATGTCAAGTTGATGATCAGAGACCTAGCCATTCTTCCCTTCGTATTTACTGTCAATGTACTGAACATTTCATTGGTGAATTTTGTGCTGTACCAAAAAATAGAGGTAACATATAAGAAGTGTTATATGAAACATGATCAGTTGACACTGTACTTGGCGTGTCTATTCAGATTACCAGAGAGCTAGATTTAGAATTTGGTGGTCACTGGTACACTTTTCGTAAGTCTTTAATGACTAAATGTGAGTAACACTGTAAATTTTATTTTGTATTAGGACAGCACCCTTTAATTGCATGATAACTTATCAGAATACTGGTCAGCAAGAAAATGTGTATTTTCACAAAAAAATTGCCAAAAAGTGTAAAATGTTTAGTTCTCTACAACATTGGCACATTGGCACATCTACCATTATATATACGCAGTGACATTATTCGCCTTAGATATTCTCATACACTCAATTTTCCTTAAGAGTGAATGTGAACACACTAATCGATTATTTATCTCAGTGCAATTTCGGTCATTTTGGCTGTAGGGTAAAACTGGGAAAACTTTTCTAAGCACTGAATTGATTATAATATTCTAGTTGCGAAATATGTAAAAATCTGGGAGGGGAGGCCGCTATTTCTCATAGGGGCAGCTGACGAACAAAGCTGAAAAATCAGTTGTTGCATAATTTGGCGATGTTTTCATCTGACATTCTCAGCAACAAAAGATTTAGACAAATGTAATATACATGGCTTTGAAGGAATGTTATGTTATGAGCAATATCCTGAAGAGGATATTCGCCTCTGGCTGTCATCTTCTAAAAGAAATTGATCTACTTTCATGAATGACTGCTGAGCAATCCTAAATTCTTTGACGTCCAGTACACTGCTATACTTCTATGTCATTTGCAACATGTTAAAGTCGGCTTATTTCTGACGAACTATCTCAACTCCGATCTTTGGTTAATAAACATATGCATTATCAAGACGGCGTGACGCTGTATTTCTCCATGAGGTTTCTATCGTTCGCCTCAAAGAAGACGAGAACCGGATATTTTTCTATATTTCTGGGCATTCTGAAGAAACATACTATCTTAGAAAAAGATAGTTAGGAAAACCACGATTAAGTAATCACGAGGGTGTACATCGCAAGCAGGCAGCGGTAGTGCTACATGGAAAACCGAGTTGTGACAATAGCAATTTGAAAGACATATATGAGTATCTCCTTGCAATAACATTAGGTCATGCAGTTTTTATTTCTTGGTGATAGGAATTGAGATATTTCGAATCATCTGAACACTTGTGGTCTTAAAGACGAGGTTGACGTGTTACCGATGTAGAGCCCTTCATTGACTTGAAAAGGAAAACAAATTATGATGTCAAAATAAAGAAAAAATTGAATCTTAATCTCATAATTCCACCTTTCAAACTACTCATTATCCGCGTGCATAATCGTAAGACGTAACTGGAACGAAACTCCCCATAGTTAATATGTAAAATGGATTACTAAAAAAGCGATTTCATCAAAATTATTTTCCACAATTTTGTTTTTTTCCAGGATATCGTTTACAAGCTAAAAAGAAAAAAGATAAAAATGGTGCGATCGCTCGGTATTTTACACAAGAGGAAATCAAAGGACTCTTTAATTTCCCTCAGAGGTTGACACTCACCAAGAATTAAAGAAAAAGGAGATCACTCGGTCAAAAAAATTTAATCCGTGGAAAGTATCAAGCTAGCTGAGACAGTGCCCGTTTTTTCATCAGTGGCTACTTAAATCATTTGATATCTGTATGCTTCGGTGCGTGCGATACCGGAAAACCTTGTGGGGTAATTTTGTAAGCCCTAACGAAAGCGTTTTATTATCAAGAACGAGAAATCTCAAGGCCCAAAGTATAAAATAAATTTCAAGCATGTAAAAGATTCTCTGAAATAAACAGAATTGTGGAAAATGATTGTGATGAAGTACCAATTCTGTCTACTGTAGCGTGTGCGATTTTAATTTTTTATATGTTTTTATACAAGGATGGAAACATTGATTGACTCGTCTGCTCTACAGCGCTACTACGTCAACCTCTTCATCGACATCTCTAGAAAACAAGGACTGAACGAGATATCTTAAAGAGCTCCTCTCACAATTAGTTAAAAAAAAGGCTCTCTAAGGGCAGCATTTGATGTCAACATCAGACTTTCATGTTCATGTTGCAAGGTTTCTGCCGTGGATGACTGGTAAAAATAAAAATCATCGATTCCTAAGGAATATTCAACTTGCGTGTTTTATGAGTAATATTTATGCTTAGATTCTTGTTTCAATCGCTTTTAAACTTTTCAGATTGTCAGGAAGCACTAGGTATGGAAGATTATGGAATACCCAACGAACAAGTGCGAGCATCTTCGGAATGGAGCTCCAACCATGCCGCCATTCAGGGACGGCTCCATTACAAACCACCGTCAGGCAAACAAGGAGCATGGTCTCCCAAAGAAAACGATAAAAATCAGTGGCTTCAGATTGATCTGGGAAGTGTGTTCACCAGGGTGACAAGTGTTGCAACTCAAGGTGGATACAACAATAACCAGTGGGTGACAACGTACAAGCTGCAGTACAGTAAGGATGGTTCTACCTTCACCTCATACAAAGACCCTGAACAAGCTTCAGACAAGGTCAAATAGGATGAAAAATTCTTGCTCATTAACAGGGTTTCTTGAGCTCCACTTTTTCTGACTATTTCATCCTCCAGCCTGCTAAACGTTTTGAATTTTGTTGTTTACTTTGAAAAAGCACTGTAGAAGGATCATCATTTTTACGCCGCTAATCTACCACACAAGTGCGGAATTCGCTACGAAATAACACTTTCAATCATTACCTTTACTACTTTCCAGTCTCAATTGTAGAGATGCATTTTAAATCCTTTTCTCCTTTAGGTTTTTGATGGAAACACCGACCCGAACACAGTTGTCAGTCATGTCCTCAACGAATCAATTACGGCTCGTTACATCCGTTTTCGACCAGTGACTTGGTCAAGGCACATCTCAATGAGAGTGGAGTTGTATGGTTGCTCAGGTACTGTGATGCTAAATTAGCCCTCAATTAGTTGCATGGTGGCAAGTACATGTAGTTTAAAGAAGGGGTTACACCGCATGCTGAATTTTTCTTAGACCTTGTCTCCCTCTCCCTCTTATTCCCCTTCCCCTTCTCCCTTCTCCCTTTCCCCTCCACATGGAGATCTGAGAGTGGTTTATTTTTCAATCAGACTTTCCATGCCAAAGTCCGGATGTGAGCCTGCCAAATATCTCACCAAACGCATCTTCCGACGTGAGCATTCAAAGATTAAGACAGTTTACAATACAATCTGAAGTCAAATTGCATTGTGAGTTATCTGACAAAACATCATTCCTCTGGCGTGTTTATAAACTGGGTGAAGAAGATACACCATTACTTTCAAGAAATAGCTTCTCAGAATTACAGATCACACCACGCTTGTTGCCAGTTGGTGAATTCTTGGTTCAACTCAATGTCAGCATGATAGGACCAGCAATTTTTGGGGTCAGCCAGGGTTATTTCGAGGTGGTGAGTAGCCCTTTAGTGGCATCCATCACTGGAGGAAGCAAAGTGGCCAGAGGACTGGAAAGAACATTGATTTTTGATGCATCCCTTTCATATGATCCTGATGAAGAGAATCTGCAATTTTCAGGTTAGTAACCAAGTACATCATAGGTCTTTTGACAAAATTTCATGAGCAATCGGAAAAAGACGAAGGAAACTTTTCAGGAAGGATGAAAATAACTTCTTGACTAACTGATCGTTACTATTGACATAATTTAACCCCTACATTTAACCTTATGATTGTGCTTTTTTAGGCCTCAACTTTACCTGGCTATGCAGAGGAGAGTCGCCTTTGGATCTTAATAATTCAGATGAGGCAGGATGTTATTATAGGGCTGGTGATAAAGAATATGTTGGACATGAACTTAGAGTAAACAACAGTCTTATGACAGAAAACACCTCATACTTCATAACAGTACAGGTTACAAGGGATGAAAGGAAAGCTGAGTACACTCAGGAAGTGTTTATCGTTCCTGGTGACCCACCGGAAGTGCAAATCAGGTATTTGAAACTTAAGACACGAGGTGTAGCTGAACTTCACCTGTTATTGACAATCTTAACAAAATCAACTTTGACAAATTAATTGCGACAACCTCAGGCATTTATAAAACTTTTAATGGAACAATGACAAGTTTCTCAGAGCATACCATATTGTATTGTTGTAGGTAGACTATTCCTTGGTCTTTAGACTATTGTATCATTTCAAGTAATACATCCATTGAAGGATTAAAAAATATGTTCCTACTTTTAAATGTAAACGTTTACCTATCTAGTTTACAATTTTGAAAAAATTGAGGGAACTAAATTTTATATTGAAGAAAAATGGTTCACAAATGACAGAAGTAAACGAGGTGGGCTAAGGGTGCACTGTGTAACTTTGCTTTGAAATCTGTTTAAACTGCATCATCAAAATGACCCACAGGTGTGTTGAAAACTGCGATGCCAAACTGAATCCATCTGGGAGAGTGGCTTTACAGGGCATGTGTACAGGTGCCTCATGTCATGGTAACCTTATCTTCAACTGGACAGTTTTAAAAGACTTGAATAACTCTTCAAACAGTTCACAATGGACTGAGGTTTTAGAAATACAAGAGTTGATAAGTACTCGAGTTTCATCAAAATCTCTCGTCACTAAGCCTGGAGTGCTGACACCCGATACCAGGTATAAATTTATATTGACTGCACAACGACCAGGTGGATACCGCGGGTATTCCGAGTACCACGTGACCTCAAACAGTCCCCCTGTTGGAGGAGTATGCAATGTGAGCCAAATATCAGGAGTTGCTCTTATAACAGAGTTTACTTTTACTTGTGATAATTGGCAGGATCCAGATCTTCAGTTGCAGTATGAATTTATTTACCTCAGAAGTAACGATCTTCTAAATGTGGCGTACAAAGGAGTAAAAACTAGTTTAACAACCAAACTTCCTGCTGGAGAGAGTGAAAAAAACTTTACCATCGACTTTCGCGTGCGAGTGGTTGACATTTTGGGGGCATACACTGAAATGAGGACTCCTGTGCAGGTATGAAATGGTAACCGTAACGGCAAAGAACACCTTCACTAGTTTATTTTGACTCTTTTTCCTGTTCACTTCTTATTTTATTCAGCACTGTCTATGACATCCAGATGTAGTTGATGAAAATTTTTTTTTTAAATTTTAGGTTTCTGAGCCCAGTATTGATCCAAAAGACCTTGTCGATGTTGTCACCAACCTCACGTCTGGCGATGAAAGTGAACTGAACTCCTTGATCAAGTCAGGTGATGTGTCACGTGCCACACAATTGGCCGCAGCAGTCCTTTCGGCCGTTGATTTTGTTACGCAATCAGAATCTGCAGAAAGTCAGGCGCAGGAGCTCACAGAGAGAAAAATTATGGTAATTCTTACATACTTAGAAAAACTAATGATGGAACTTTTCAGAGCGAACTACCTAATTGTAAGGAATTTTTTTTATTAGAGGCCTAATGGGACACAGTTCAATTTGAGTCACCACCCTCCTGGGCTCCTGTACCCTTGGGCACTTGGTCGGGACTTGAACCCAAGCAAAGTTTGTTGCTGGTAACACCAACGTTACCGCACGCTGTGCCAAGCTTGGAACTGAAAAGTCTCTGGGTCTTTTCTCACCGGGTTTGAAAGATAAACCTGGCATGGCTAGTATTTAGAGGAAGACGCAATACTATTATAACTTGTATAGACTCCAACTCCGTGTCTTGTTGTTGCCGGCTTGAGCGCAGAATTGTCTTTACCCGACCGTGTTACTTCGTCCATAACGATATTTGTATACCTGTTATGGGATTGGAACTATTCCATTTGTGCCCATGTTAAGAATACATTTATATTTTTTGTAGATAAAATCAAACATCATACAACAGCTTTCAACCGTCCCAGTAGATACTGTCGTTAGAGTCCAGCAGGTATCGAATGTGATAGCCTCTGCCAGCTCAGTCATCGCCGAGATTACCAACGAAGCACAGGTAATTTAATAACCAATCACTTCATTTTAATCACGCCAGTATCGCTTTGTTAGCTAAAATTACAAATAACACGATCAGGTCGCTTGAAAGAACAAAAATGCTTTTCCTGATCCTTTACACTTTTCTTTTCGTCTAGAAAGATGCAACGGATGCACTCGAAAAGATGGCTGTAGTATTGAAGACGGCGAGTGAAGCTGGACAAAGTTACGACACACTATTTGATGGTGTGAAAAGTCTTGTTACTGGACTTGGGAGCATGCTCAGGCTAACTTCACACGGAGCTAGTGTGGAAAATGCTGTGTCACATGAAGAGTCTCAAATGAAAGCTAGCTTTATAACTGCATATAAAGGACGCTTGTCTAAGAATCGAAAGGGGAATCACAAATCGAGAACTTCTTTGTCTAATAAATTGGGTAGGAAAACCAAAAGGGACGGTGCTGACGTACAGCTGCAGGTAGGGAATCGGACAGAAATTCAAGTTAAAAACCTGAATCGAAAATTAAAGTTAGACATGTGCTAAATCCGCAAAGCGCCTCTATAATGGTTCCACAGGAAAAAAAGCCACGCTAAATTGGAATTCTACCCACATTTTCCACTTCCCGATTGGAGCGCTGATCTGAAACACAATTTCACTTGCCATGTCTTCAATACCATATTTCTAGAAAGGAGACACTGAAAGTACAACATTTTGACCGATAATTGGGAACAAAAGCTAGATTCAGTTGGTAAAAAGATTAATGTTAAAAATCTAGCTTTTGGGTAGCTATTCCTCAAAAAACAAAGAAAAAAAAGCTTTAATTGCTCTAAAAGTTAAAACTTTGAGTGACAACAATTATTTTTTAATCTTTTTCTTTAAGGCTCGTGTCCAAGTTGAGACTCTACTTCATTCCTTGGAGGAAGTCGGAAGCACCATCTTGTCCCGGACTCTCGTTGGAGAAGAGCCAAAAGAGCTTCCAGCCCAGGCAATGTCCCTGCTAGTGTCGCGACAAGAGCCTAATTCACTCGCTGGGACTGTTTTGTCAAATAAAGGGAACAGTTTTCAGCTTCCTCCGGCCTCCAAATTGTTTGACAATTCTGGCCAATTTGTAGATAGCCAGGTTTGTAAGAAACCTTCTTAGTTTTAAGACAAAAATGCAAGAGTGTTTACTTAAATAATCACTGAATTGGCCTAGCCGCACTTTCACAGCACTTTTTCTTTACTTTATTTATTAATGTAAGTGTAGTGGCGCTCCCACAAGACTGTTGGCTTCCTGGGTCTCCTCGCCTTCTAGCTATAACCGCTGTAAATAAATTTTTTGTATTGTGTAAATAAGGCAGATAAAAGATGATGATGATGATGATAATGAATTTTACATTTCAAATATTTACTCTTAACTCTGTTGCAGACATCGCGTTATTAACATTATTACAAATTCCTCCCATAGTACTATATTTTAATTACCGAAACGGCGCTACTTTTGTGAGAAAAAGCCATTTCAGTGATGTGCTCCGACCATCCTTTTATGACAATTTCACCCTCTTTTCTTTTTCGCTGCCTGTCTGACAGATGGTAACGACAGACTTCACACCGTTCTCATGGGACCCGTCAGGAGAAAGAGTGACAACCGCTGTTTCAAGCCTTGAGCTTAAGAACAGTTCCGGGCATCTCTTAAATACGACGGAACTAATACACCCGATTACTATAAGACTACAGAGCCATCAGGACTTCACAAACGCTGCTAAGTCTCATTACGTGGGAGCCAACAGAACTGTTTTCTTCAAGATAAATGTCACTCAGTCAGGGATGGCATTGGTGCTAAACATTCGTCCGGAAAGCAACAGAACAGAGTTTGTGGTGACTGTTAAGTACGGAGAGCGGCCTTCCCCAAGTAATAGCGACTTAAAATCAACAATACCTGACCTTTCATCTTGCGGTAAGATGCCAGATGGTCATATGAACTGTTCACGCAATCCATATGTAGTGTTTGTGAACCAAGAATTTGTTAAAAACAAAGGTTTTGGATATTACTACTTTGGGCTAAGAGCCGTGTCAAGAATTTCTGAGATCCTAAGGGTTAAGCGCTGCTCAGGTCGCGGCCGTTTGAAGCGGTCGTGTGTACAGTACAAGGAACCACCCACCACTGGTGAAAGTTACAGCGTACCTCAATACCGTGTAGGGGATGAAAATTACACCTTTCAGGTGACGCCAGCTGCTTGCCTGTTCTGGAATGCGCAGTTATCGAAATGGACCTCAGAGGGGTGCCAGGTAAGAGAAGAAATAGTAGATGTTTAATCACTAATGAAATATAGGGAACAGTGCTTTAACGCAGAGGTGACTAAGTACTCTTCAGTTACGAGTATCAAAAGCACTTACCCTTTTGATACCACAATCTGATAGGAAATTATTCTATTAGAAGAGGCCGGTGTCACTGAAAAATAGGAAAAAATCTCCTTTCTCTGTAGCTTCGGTTTGAAAGTGAAACATTTTAAACTGCTTTCTTGCAGGTAGCCGAATTGACTACTCAAGATGCCATTTACTGCTCCTGTAATCACTTGAGTGCTTTTGGGGGTCAGTTATTTGTCACGCCGAATCCAATAGATTTTGATAAAGTTTTCACTGAACTAACTGGCCTATCAGATAGTGGAAACATAGCTGTCATATTAGCGGTTTGCTGTGTATTTGGTTTTTACCTATTTTTATTGGTGTGGGCTCGAAAGAATGACAAACTTGATATCTTGAAGGTAGGCAGATGATCTCTAAATTTCTCAACTAGTTTAACAATCGAATTTTATATGATTATCTATTTTCACTCTGATTTTTCTGTAAAGTATAGATATTTAACTGGGGCTTCTAAGGAGATTTAAGTGGCATATGTTGTTCATTTGTTCGTACTACAAATGAGCAACATATGACACTTCTATGAAGAACCCATGATGTGTTCATGTTAATCACGCAATTGTAAAGTGCTGAACTAGGTGTAAAGTTTACACTTAGGTCAGCACACAACTAAATTTTCTTTTTTTGTGAGAATTTTTTACAACCCAAAGACGGACAATAAGTATATAATTTTTTGATAACGGGGTGGATGACAAAGCTCATTGGTGCACTCTGATATTCACAGGACAGCATGCACAGTACAATAATTGAGACTGATTTATTTTTCTTTTTGGTTTTTACAGGTGGGGGAAAAGCCATTCGTAGGAGTTCCTTCACCAGGCTCTTATTTCGTCGAGGTTCAAGTATCCACGGGCATTTGGCGAAACTCCGGCACCACTGCTAACATTTTTATTATACTAGAGGGGGAGCTAGGCACTAGCCGACCTTACCATTTGAAAGACGATTCGTGCATTCCTTTCGCAAGAGGGAGCATTAGTTCCTTTATCCTTTCGATTCATGACAGTATTGGTCCCATGAGAACCGTGCGCGTATGGCATGACAACTCGGGCACCAGTCCATCGTGGTTTTTGAATCATATCAAGGTTTGCGAACTGACCAATGAGAAGCAATGGAACTTTGTGTGTTTCGCGTGGCTGGCTGTTGATAGAGGTGATGGATTAATAGACCGGACTCTTCGTTGTACTTCAACTGCCGACAAAGGAATTGATTTTGCAGTTTATGTTCAGAATAGAATTGCTGGTGAGTTCAGTAATTCACATTTATGGTTTTCTGTCGCAACAAGACCACCAAGTTATCGGTTTACTCGAGCTCAACGTTTATCTTGCTGTCTAGCTATATTACTGACTACCATGCTAAGCAGTGCCATGTTTTACGAGCGTGAAACAGCGATGGACGATGATCAAGGATCGTTGAGGTTGGGCCGTTTTGTTGTGAACTTCAGAGCGCTCGTCATTGCAGGGCAGAGTCTTATGATTGTACTTCCTGTCAATATTTTGACCGTGGCACTTTTTACTCACACTCGTTCTTCAAACGAGAATAAGGAAATGGCTCTCCAAAGGGACCCGCACAGGAAATTCGCCAAGAAGAAACGTGACTTCTCTTTTCCATGCTGGTTTATATTCGTTCCTTGGCTCTTGTGTTTCCTCCTCTCGTCATGTTCGGCAGCTTTTGTTATCTTCTACAGTCTTCAGTGGGGTGCAGATATAAGTGAGCAGTGGCTGATTTCAGTTGTAATGTCAGTTGTATTGGACATATTTGTATCGGAACCTATTCAAATCATAGTTGTTGCCTTTATGCTATCTCACATTTTTAAAGGAGGAATTCAAAGATTTACGTGGCAACCTTATCACGTTGACGCAGTCGTTGATGTCGAAGATATTGAATTGAGTGGGTTAGGCAACGAAGAGATTGACGAGGAAGAAATTGAAATACCAAAGCCACTAAGCAAAAGGCAGTTACGTCGCGCAAGGGTCGCTCGAATAAGGGAGGTGTATATGTATACTGCCTTTCGGAATATACTGTCGTACATGCTGTACTTGTTAATTCTATGTATTGTTTGTTACGGTGGACGTAGCGAGCATGGGTACCCGATGACATCTTCCATTAAGAAGACATTTGGGGAACTTGATTCGGTATGTTATCGGCCAATTTCTCATTTTATATACGCGTAACTTAAAGACAACGAATACCTACACCTCTCTGTGATTGTACGAGCCTTTAGATTACTCCTTAAGTTTATATGAGAAACAATGGCAGTAGATAGAAACAATCAAACTAAAACTTTTCAAAGTAGAAGGAGTTACTGATTGATCGTTGGCTTTTTCTCTTCTTATCATATAGATATCAAATCACTTTAACACTTGGGACTGGACACGTGACGTTTTAGTACCAGGACTTTTTGAAGACGGGAAAAACGTCCCACTGAATAGTTCCAGTCCTTACATTGGAGATGGCGACTCTGTTCTCGTTGGAATGCCTCGCCTCAGACAGCTGCGAGTCAAAGAAGGTGTCTTAAAAGAAGTGCTTCAAGTGTATTCCATCTTGGAAATTTGATTTTTTTGTTGACGGAGGCTATTGAGAAAACAGTGTGGTTTTATCAATTGAGTTTGTAACGTAAATTTGCCACCGTAAAGAGCTCCTAAAACTGACATTTAGAGCGTTAGCCCTCCGTCAGAGCAAAAACGAAGGGCTAACACTCGAAACGCCAGCTTTAGAAGCTCTTTACGGTGGCTTATTTACATTATCAATTCAGTTGATAAAAGGAAATTCTCTTGTATACCTCCTGCGAAGCAGCAGAGCAGTCTCTTTAAAAACTTACACCCTCTACTAAAAGAACGAGCCCAGTTGTTCAAGGTGTGGATAATGCTATCCAACAGATAAATTACCATACAGCCGATAATTGTTGACAAAAAATAATTTATTACCCGCCGCATAACGACTTTTCCAGCAGATGGTGTTATCCACCTTTCGAAAGATTCGGTTAAGTAAAAAGTAAAATGAAGTCAAAACTCATTTCACAAAGATCCTCAAACAGTTGATGCAGCGGGTCTCAAGTTTTAATTTAGTTGAAATGTATTTTCGGCAGTTCGCTGAGGGGAACTTCTCTCGTGGAGGTGGCTCCAGACACTATTTACATGAAACCAAATTCAGCAAAAAGTTTTCGGGTAATTAGCTCGTACATTTATTGTTTGCTTCGGATTGATTTGATGAATTATGAAACATTTTCCTATTTTCACGTAAGAGCTACACACCAATATTTCGACAATATTCACTGAACTCGAAGCGGATCGTCGTTGAGGCAACTATAGTTTGAATAATTAGGCAAACTTCGATCTTGTGATCTGTATAGATTACAAACATGCTCTTTTTCGTTGTAAGGTTCTTGCGATGTCGACATAGATGAAATAACAGCCCCATTCAACTCCTGCGTGGCTTCATATACATCCGATAACGAGGACAACACCAACTTCTATCAAACACGATGGCGCCAATTTTCTCCATCGAAGAATGATTCGCTAAGCATTCTCTATCAGATATGTCCTACTGCTTGGCATTATTCTTCGGCAGAGCGAACTCAAAGCCTTCCTTTGTGGGGAAAACTTCATCTGTCAAACTTTTATGGTAAAGGAGGCTACCTGGCCGAGTTGGGCTATGACAGAAATACAGCACTGAAAGTCATATCTGAACTTAATCTGTTTGACTGGATTGACAGGTTTACCAGTGCTGTAATTGTCGAGTTTACTGTTTTTAACTCTCAAGTGAATTTGTTTGGCGTGATTTGGATCCCAATTGAGTTTTCACCAAGTGGTCACGTGGTATCTGATCATGTGATTCGAGGCATTCATGTATACGGAATTGGTGGAGGCTACAGTGCTGTTACCGTCACCTGTCAATTGTTTCTAGTGGGTTATGTTGTATACTTTGTTGTCAAGGAAACTTCAAAGATGATCGCTGGTATTCGAATTTATTTCTCACGTTTTCTAAACTGGGTCGAATTCACGCAGACTTTAACAGTCGTCGGTTTTGTTATCACCCACATTTTAAAACAAACAGAGCTTTTTGTCAACACAGAGAAACTCAAAAACAATACATTTCAGTTTATCAGTTTTGATAAGGCGGCTCTCTTAGAGGACTTGGAAACGGTCTTAATATCGTTACTGATGTTCTTGAACACTTTGAAGTTGCTGTATTTGCTCAAATTCAATCCCCATGTGCGGCATTTATTCTATGTAATGAAGGGATCTGCTCGGGAACTCGTTCACTGTTCAGTTGTATTCGCTGTGTTCATGTTTGGATGTATCCATGTAGGATATATTCTATTTGGGAGAGAACTTTACTCCTTTTCTTCGCCTTTCCTCACTCTACAGTCTCTTCTTGTCGAAGGAGTCGTTGGTGGCGGAGTGGACTATTTTAACGATTGTTGCACAGTCATTGGCCCTGTTTACGTTACAGCATTAAAATTGGGACTAAATCTCATATGCATCAATATTTTCATTTCAGTTCTTGTTTACAATTACGGCAATATCAGAGACCTCACCAGAGGGAAATTCAATCTCGGAAACTTCATTATTGTAAAAGTAAAGGAACTCATGGGTTTTGTGGTTCATAGTTCAGCAATGGATGTAGACAGTTCGTGTGATCATAACACAAAGAAGGAGGAGAACAATACACTTCCTGAAGTGGATGAGATATTAACCAAGTTGGATCAGATTAATCACCATTTAGATATTTTGTATGCTGACGAATTCGGTGAAGACCTTGACATGTTTTCTTTGTGGTTTGATCTTCACATTCAACGTTTTAAAGCTAAGGATGCACAAGAAAGGTTTAAGGAATGATTTAGAAGAAGTTTACGAGGATGCACAAGGATACTTAAGCCTCGCGTAGTAAATGGTGCTTGCAGTTCGCCCGCCTGTATGACTAGACTGAGAACAAACAAACAAACAGGAGTCGACCGCGATCACTTTTTGTTAAAAAATAAAGCTGCTGTATTTAGGATCAGAAGTACTTGTCGCGCAAACTTGCGAACCACTTCAGTGATTATTTCTCCGCTAGGTAATTGGTAAAAGAGGTGCTGTAATTTGTGTTCACTTCGGAAGTTTTATTTTACTGGTTTGAAACAGCTTCATTATTTACGTTAAGTGGAGTTTATTGTTCTATAATTGCTACAAATTAATTCTAGTGCCTGATTAAAAAAAACCTTATGGAATGAAGCTTAAAGGAGGTTAACAGATGAAATATCGTATCGTTGATTAATAAGAGTCTCGGTGTGATTTTACAAAGGTTGACGTTAAACCTTGTCATTCCCGAGAGCTAAATAACAATTCTCTTCTCTTTCTCTGCAAAAAAATTCGTACAATTTTTAAAACCTCTAAGAATTTGATGTTCAAACAAACACTTTCCCTTCGGCAGTTTATGATTGATATTTTTCTTTCTACTCGTCACTTTTCTGTTTGGAAATATTTCGATATTGTAAGATTCCTTTTGTGTTACTCTCGAGAGCTACGGTACTCATTTTTTAAGCTCTTTCTCTTCTTTTATCTTATGGAGCTAACGGTCGAGAGCTATTCAGTAAAATGACAGCAGTTTAGAGCATCAACAGTTTCCTCCACGTTACAGTTAGTCATTAACCAAGGCAGAAAGCTTCAGCAAGGGGCCACGCAGGATTATCAGAACTTACTTTCCGATGATGTGCTTTATCTCGCTATCTCAAAGCTTACCTTGGGGTCACGTGACGTCCAATTATGAAACTACTTTAAGCTTCACTTAAACTTCTGCAGTTTTTGTGGATTAAACCTTCCAGGGAATATCTACCCATCAAAGATAATAACAGGCATAAGGATATTCGGATATTTTTTTCATTAAGTGATTCCTAGCAAGCAGCAAAAATGCGATACTCCAACATTATTTCAAATTGCAAAAGTAGAATAAGTAACCATCGGCAGTGGATATCAGTTAATCAAAACAGTTGCATTCCTGCTTAAACTCTGCAATTTATTTACGTTCATAATTTCTATAACACTCAATTTAAACAGCCTATCTAACAATAAATATCATATTATAATTTCTCTTTAACAAAGAAATATTCTTAAAAGGTTATAATACAAAATAAATATGGAATCAAATATACATTCTTTAAATGTCCCTGGAAGCCCACATGCTCCAATAAATTAAGAGAATTCTAATTCATATTTCTTAACGCAACAAACGTTTGCTGTTTAGTATTTATAAGAATCTTTTAGAAAGATAGCCTGTAAGTAAGGCTAATTATTATTCAATAAGTGGCTAAATGTTCTCGATCCTAACGCAGACGCAAACTGCATTTCAATATCCTTTTGAAACCTTATTAATAATTAGCAGTTACTCTCCGAAGTGGAGGTGGCATGTGGTGATATTTACCGTGCCGCGAGGCGGCGAGGAAAATATCACTAGCGTCCGACACTGAGGTGCATAGTTGTATCAGATATACCAAAACAGTGAGATAATATAGCACAAAAAGATGATTTTAACTCATTTATTCCGGTAACGATTACGATAGTCGTTGGTAGCAATTCCCCGCGTGAGTTACTCGATGGAGAATGACAAAGGATATTAGGAGTTTGACTCGCCAATCAGAGCGCGCCTTCAAATTTATTCACTGTCTTTTTATATGCCATTAGAAGTTATCTATCCTAACGCAAATTGATTCGGAAATGTCCAAAGTTATTCCTTCTATCCCATATACTTTACCCAGTACAAAAATAACCTAAAACAGACTTATAAAACATTTTGAAGCGATTTTCCATTCAAAACGAGACTAAAAATAACTTTAAGAGATTACGAAACGAAAACCTTTAAAATTAAATTAAAATCTAGTTTTGTGTCACCTTTAAAATAGTCTTTCGTGCCTGCATCGTCACTTGAAATGGCTCAGAGGTAACGCTTTTAACTTCCTTTTTGATAATTTTTCAGCCTCGGGTTAAAATTCTTAAGGTAAAAAAATCATCAAGAATCCTGTCTGTTTGGTTGATGCGCTCTTGGCTCAAGTTAACTAATGATTTAGAGTAACTACCAAGATTAGTCTGACAGGACAGTACCGTCAAGATCAAGTATAGAGTTAGAATTGAGCAAAAGCTGAATAGTTGACATTCCTAAGGCTGCATATCTGATTAAATTCAGAATTTTACGGGGGCGTGGGAACTTCCTCATTGTCCCTAATTCAGTGACGGATTTCCTCAGTCTTCTAGAGAAAAAGAGGCATTACCCAAAAAATTAAACACGTGCATACACCTTATCACCTCATTTCCTGCATTTTCGCATCTCGATCGAAAAGGCTCTTCATAACGTAAATTTGGCAGGTTAAATTGCTGTTTCGCTCAACATAAGCTGGCCCTCGTGGTACATAAACATTAAAATGAACCTCAATTTTGTCTAACAGAGGTTTCAACTATCTTCCATTAGACTTCTCTTGAGACTTATAATATTGTGAAACGATAAATATGACAAATAGAACTGACATATTCCAAATATCACGTGTAAGAAATACTCTTTCCAAGACTTCACAGCAACTAAAAACGGACCATTTCATCTGTCGCTTTTTCGAAGTCCGAGATCACTTTCCTAATACTGTTCACCATGTATTATCATTGTAAACCCCACTATGGAATTCCAGCAATTTCCCTTGGATGCACATTTGCTCTAAACTGTCCTACGATGTTTCCCGGAGGATAGTATCTTCCGACGACCACATGTCTCCCATCGGGAGCTACAGCCATTCCCATTCCAAATTCTTCTGTTCCTACCCAGACTAACTGCGTGAAATGCCCCGTATTGGATGTGTAACCTGGGCAATCAAAGTCGTATTCTTGAACTTCATCATACCACAAGTCTACCGCTACTCGAGCAGAAAGCGGGCTATCCCATGTGTAGGCCAAGTTTTCCCCGCGGTCCTTTTGCCCGCTGTGAGTAAGTGAGCCTGTCTTAATCAAGCGATCTGCGTAATTCTGCGCTTCGGCAGCCAACAATGGAGACCAACGCAGAGGAGGAGCATTGTGAAATGTACGGTAGTAATTATGTGAGATGACGCACTCGGTTTTAAATTTTTCTGATGACGTAAAAAATGAGGAAATGAGCTTACAAAAATGAAAAGTGTGAGTAAAGGAAAACAACAGAACATGATATAAACTTGTGCAGAATGGCAAACAGAAACGAAAAAAAGCAACACAAAATAAGGTTATGAAAAAACAAGGATGGTCTTTGTCTCATGAACGCAATGTATTAACAGCGCAAGAGGATGCTCATGAGGGCAATGAGGCGATAAATTTGGTTATCAATCCGTATTTAAGAGTAGTCTTAATTAATCGGTAATCGAGCTTAGTCTTCCAACTAGATGTGGCCTTCCATTCTCACATATAGTCTCACTTCCTCTGTCTAGTTGGTGTGCTACGCCATTATCTGCCAAAATTGCTCTGTTCTTAAGTAAATTTAAGCAGCTGTCTGTTTTAGAAAAAATACACATAACGACATGCTTGAAACCGCATGCCTCAAAATTTTCATTCCATGAATGCCGCGGTAGACAAACAAGTTATCCACCGGCAGTTGAAGTTCTCAAGTAAGTCTCTAATTTAATCATGGTCACTACCTCTTTCCGCTGGAGTGGAAGGCGGAATTCCTGACCGGGAACGTCTCCTGGCACTTGACCTTCGTCTTCGCACTCGGCTAGAAGAATCTTTAGGTGGTTTTACATTGTCTTTAAATTCTCCAACGACGTTTCCTGAAGGTTTATACCACGCCACGACATACTGAGTTCCATCATCAGCCACAGACTTCCCCACACCGAACTCAGAGGACGAAGTCCAAACAACTTGCGTAAAATTACCACATTTGGCGTTAAAGGCAGGATCATCAAAATTGTACTCTGATGATTCTCCATACCAAGTGTCAACAACTTCGGAGCCACTAAATTCTTTTCCTTGCGAAGTTGCGAGATTTTGACCAAATTCTTTCCCGTCGCAGCGCTCGAGGGAGCTCACCGATGCCAAATATTCTGCCCACTCTTTTGCGCCAGCGGCGAGTTCTTCAGACCATTTCAGCGGTTTGCATCGGTGTTGCCGCCGGTAGAAGTTGTGTTGCAAGAGACAATCTTGCTCAAAGTCATTTAATCCTAAAAAATACATTTCCAAGGATATTTTGTTTAGTCACAATATTGCTCTATCAAAGAAACCCTCCGTGATTATGTATAATACAAGGAACAGAAAATCATCAAGAAAAAGAGTAGAGAGCATTATACCTTGAAAGTGAAAGGAAAAAAAATTCCCATTTATGTCAAATTGAAAGGAAAAGCAAAGTTCTCTCTCACCTTCAAGATCAACTGAGGCCGTGGAGGACAATGATCCTTCACTTGAAATACTTTGTTCACCAGAAGAGTCACTGCTTAGATTTTGCTCGTTTTTATTGTCTTTTCCTTCTCTGGATTCGGGGTGTACTTCTTTTTCAACAGATTCTGGAGTTGCTTTCACGTTCTCTCGATCTCCTTCATCAGAAAGAATACCCTTCTGTATTGGTAACGTTTGAAATTCCTCACTGGAAAAATCTTTCACTGCACTCTCAGCAAAACCCTCCTGAACTTCCAATTCGTCATCTTTTACTACAAAGGAATCCTCAGCGAGTTCTTGGTGTGTGCCGCTACTCTGATGATCCGTATTTTTATCTTCATTTGATTCGGTATCAGCAGACACTGCTGCATGTCTAATCGAAGAAGTCGTCATGGTCTCACCTAATTCATCCTCGTGCAAAGTTTCTTCACTGCTAGAATGTACATCTGAATGGAAGACATTTTCGTCCCCTTCCTGCCCTCTGAAACCCCCATTCTCATCATCACAGTCTTCATCGGACTCCACTTGGCTCAATTTCTCCTCTAAGATAACAAATGACTCCAGCCGTTCATATTCTTCGAGTTGACGCTGTTCCTCTTCATCCAATTCGTCTTCTGGAGAATCGTCGATTCCGAATTCTGGGGATTCTCGGATTTCCTCTAGACCAACGTCTTTGTATTCTCTCTCGTAAAAACTCTCCGCGAGTGGTTCCTTTTCAATTTCAAGCTCTTCCTTCGGGTATTCTACAAGGTTGTTGTTTTCACCATCATTATCCTCCTCAGGAATGACGTAGATTTCTCGTTGCTCAGAAAGGTCCTCCTCACCAGAAGATTCAAATTCATCACCGTATCGTACGAGAATAAACTCTTCAAGGTTTTCTTCCAATGGATCTCCCTGTCGCACGAATTTTTCGGTGAAAGGTGCTTCATCTTCTACCTCCTCATAAGCTCGTTCCAGGCTCTCTGTTGATGACAGTTCAACGTAATACCGTGTTGCTGCTCCTTCATCCTCATACAGATCAACTTGGCTCAAATCAAGCGGCTGCCTTCGTGTAGATCTCTTTTCAACAAGTTTAGCACGTCCTTCTTCAACAAACTGCTCTGAACTTTCTATGTAGTAAACTGTTTTGCGTTCCTCGTCTTTACCCATCATGGGTTCTTGGTACTCTTCTCTTGAAGCAGAAATCTCCACCTCTTCTTCAAATACCGCTGCTACTGAATGACTTTCTGGATCAAAATCCTCTGAGCCCACTTCTTGAACTTCTTGTAGTGTAGATACCTCCAATTCCTCCTCAAACTCCGTTGACTGTGGTCTTAATTGCATATTGTCAGCCGTCTGGCTTTCAAAGCTGCCTTCTTCCGCTTGAATAGTGCTTCCATGTGCTGCTATCTCAACTTCTTCAAAAGTAGGCGTGCTACTGACGACATTATCCTTAGTTTCAGAAGGGTCTCCGTCCTCTTTTAGCTTGACCCTTTGCATTTCCACTTCCTCCTTATAGATAGATTGCACTTCGCTGACGTCTACTTCTTCCTCAAAGAGATGTTTTTTTCGTTCATCCTCGAGAGGTTTACTTCCCTCCTCTTGGTCCCATCTGTCTATTTCCTCTACTGAATCGGTCTTGGATAATCTTGAACTGCTATAATCAACATTTTCAGCTCCTTCGCCACGGAATTCCTCCTCTGACAAGGCTTCATCCATTCGCATAATATCGATTTCTTCTTCAAAGTGTTCTTCTGCTGACTCTTCTTCAAGAGAAGCTTCGTCATCTTTTAAAATGACCGTTACGTCTTCCTGTCGTATAACCTGTTGAACTTCTCGAACGTCCTTAACTCCAGAGTGAACAAGACTCACAAATTTTGACTCCCGTTCTATCATCACATGTGGGTTCCCCAAGGATTCTTGTTGTTCAGCCGCCTTGGATTTCATAACTTCGCTCTTTAAAAGACGAACCTCTGTTTCGTCCTCTGAAAGTAGTCTTTCATTCTTCTTGGTTTCTTGATCCTCGACTTCTTTCTCTAAAATACTTTCACTAAGCTGATCATTTTTTACATAGTGTTGATCGTTTTCCCACGAGGTTTGTCGGGTTGTTTGTTTTGTTGGAGTGAAAGAGATTTCTTGAACTGTTTTTAATTCTTCCTTTAGTATACCCTCACTGTTTTTGTCGGCCTTGTAGTGAATTTCTTCACTTGCAGTAGCAATGTGAGAATCTGTGGAAGATACCTGACGCGTTGTTTTCGATGCAATAACTTGAACTGTCTCTTCAATTGTGTGCGATATTTCCATTCGCTGTTCTTCTTCTCCAGTATAGATATGTTCGCTGCTTTGTGACTCTCTGCTCTCCATAACATGATAACTAGACTTGACTTCCACAGATCTCTGTTCTCTCTGGCTCACAGTCGTAAACGTCTGCATCTGATGTGTAAAACCTTTTTCTTCGATTTCCTTAGTGTCTTCCTTCGTTTTTCCTTCCGTATGGACAATGCTTTCTCTTTCGACATCTCTTGCATAGTGATGAACATAAACAAGCTCTTGTTCCTTAGATTTCTGTGCGTTGTCAGTTGCGTCTACAAGTTTATCTTCTTCCTCTGCAACTTGCGACTCGCTTAACACGCTTTTAGAAACAGCGTTAGTTGGCTCTCCTGACAGTGTATCTCTTCCGCCGCTCTCTTCCATCTCTTCAAATCCTTCACAAAACTCTCTCTCGCTTAAGTCATCTTCCTCTCCAACACCGTCATTGTAATCAGAGTCGGAAAAATCCGAAACCGTCTGCAGGAGCGGTTGAGATACGAAAATGCTAGTTTCCGTCTCTAAAGGTTTCTCTTCTTTCTTGTACTCCTCAGTCGTTTCGATTGCAACTGATTTCCCGTTCAGGACACTTTCGTCATAAATTGCTTGTGTCGACAGTTCTTCTGTTATGTAAAGTGATGGCAATCCTTTCGAGAACGACTTTTCCGAAACAAACTTAGTTTCATCGAGTGTCATGACTTGATAGGTTTCAGTGCTATAATCCTCGCCAGTTGTTTCGTAATCTTGAAAATCCTTGAGTTCACTAGAAACGTGCAACGGTGACGACGAACACTCGGACATTAATTCTGAGACAGAGCCCTCTTCACTTTCCTCAAAAGGTTCAGCAAAGTCTGTTTGCTCCTCCACGTCATCTTTCTTTGAAGGAAATTCGGAAATGCAAACTTCTGCAGCAACATGCGACTCAGAGACAGGTTTTTTTTCAGTCTTATATTTTACGACAGTTTCTTCAAATTGTTCTTGTATTTCTGTCTCGATATTTGGTTCTTCTTCGACATAGCATGCACTTTCTTCGTCATTATCGGATACTTCATCGGCAACGTTCACAAAAATAGCTGGCACCTCGAGATGTTTCTCTTCACTATGTTGTTGCGTTACTTCAGATTTTGTTTCTACCACCTCAGAGACCTGTTGTGTAGTATCAATTTTGAGTTCCAATGCAGCAGCGGCAATACTCAGTAAAGATTGAGGAGATTTAAGAGCAACAGTTGTGGCTCGCACCTCAGCTTCTTCAATTTCCTCTGCAATCTCTTCTTTTTCTGGTTTTTCTTCCTCTGAGGATTCTTCATGTGGTTCAATGTTAGAGAGTTCAACAGCTACGTGTAGTGAAGATTGGTTTGTGTCCTCTATATTAGTTGTGGTTACAAGTTGAAGGCTCTCTTCGAACTCTAAACCTTCCTCCAGCTGTAATGTGTCTTCCATGACCTCATCACGAGAGACAATGTTATCTATTTCTCCAGCAATATGCGCGCTTCGAGTTGGCTCCATGAGTCCTTGAGTGCGATAAGCACTCTCGAATTCTTCAAACTGTTCACCATAATCCGATTCTGGTGACTCTTCTTCGTCTGTAATCTCTCTAAGCTCTATGTTTGTAACCTCACCATTGCCGTTACTAAAATCACTGTTTCCATCAATGGTTTTAGTAACAGCATAATCGTAGTTGACCTCCTCATCACTTTCTTCAAATTCCTGGGCGAGCTCTAAAGGTGCCGTAGCTTCTTCGGAGATTTCCACAAATTCTGATATGCGCACCTCTTGACCAGCAATATGAATGGGAACCGACGTTTTGGTGGGTGTCAATTCGTCGACAGCAAAGTTTTCTTCGATAAAAAGAGAGGCTCGTTTATTTTCAGCGGTTGGCTCTTCTTCCACTTCTTCGAAATTCTCCGCATTCGCGCCTTCTCCTGCAAGGTGCTCAGGAGATGACGGCAAAACAGTTATCTCCTCGTCTACAAGAGTACCTTCGTCTAAAAACGACGATGCTCGGTTACACTCCTCGACAGATTCTTCTTCTAGTTCGTGGTTAGTCTCGAAATTTCGGCTTTCCACTGCAATGTGCTTTGGAGAAGATGGGCTGTCAGTTTGAACGTTTACTTTATTTTTTTCCTCTTCTAAAAGCAGTGATGCCCGTTTGCTTTCCTGAATGAGCTCTTCATCAATTTCTTCAAAGGGTTCGACATTTTGATGTTCTTGAACGAGATGTTTGGGGGAAGAAGGAGTGATAGGTTCTACTTCATGGATAAATGAGTCTTCTTCCTCTAACAAAGACGCCCTTCTCTCCACTTCATCAAAAACATCTTCATACATTTCTTCAAAACTCTTTCCATAAGCGCCATCACCAGCTATAACCGACGGCGAGGACGTCGAACGGGTTGTAACACTACCAACTGTTTGTTCATGCATGACCAATGATGTCTGTTGCACGTCATCATGTTGTTCTACCACCTCTTCGGTTATTTCTGAGCTACGGGTTTCACCAGCAATGTGTAAGGAATCCTCAGGTACTTTGTACTTCACCGAGTCCACACATGAATTTTCCTCCATATACGGTGACGCTCGTTTTTCTTTTCGAAACATGTCCTCGAAGTTTCTTTCAGATTGTACAATTTGACGAGTCTCGGCATCAATGTGCTCTAAGATCTCTGGTGGCTCGCTCGCTGTTGATGATTTAGGTGCTTGGTGGTAATCTAATGGTTCGACATGTTCTTCAGTTGGAAGTATCTCATCAGATGAGGAGAACACTAAATTAAGTTCTAAGCTGGTTTCCTCGAGAGCCTTTGCACGTTCCTGACCGTAATCTCGACGAAGAGCTTCATAACACTGTTCCGCATTATCTTCCGGGGTCGGACAGACCAATCGCACTTGTGGCTCCACGGGATCCTTCGCGCTTTTCCAAACCACTTGAATGGTATCCTCCTGAGCAGTTTCATCGAAGCATTCATCACGTGCAGGAATGGATGTTGTACCTTGGTAATCTAGCGTTACTTCTAACCCAGCCTTCCCTTCTTCTTCCAGATCGTCGTCATTATCTGTAATGGGTGAAGGCCCAAGATCGGGGCTTATTTGTGACAATTTCGCTGCACGTTCACTTTCCCGATCTCGTGATAGAACCTGAACTGTTTCAGAGGGGTAGATGACTGTACTACTTTCTTGCCCTACGTTAGTTTTCTCCAATGCATCCCAATCTGCGTGGAGTTTTCCAAACGACGCTTCAAAATCTATTTCCGATTCCACAGCCTCTCGAAAAGAAGCTTCACAAGTTTCTTCAATTGGTGTTTTTTCATATTCTGGCTCATAATGCCTTTTACTGTGTACAATGTTTTCCAAAAGCTTTCCTTCCATTGTTTCGTCGAAATCACCAGATTCGTCACTAGCATCTTCGTTGACCTCCAGTAGTGAAATTCCTTCTATGGCTGAGAGTTCTTTCATTCGAATTTCGACGTTTTCGTGTTTCGAAGCCATTAAACAAATCTGTGGATCTAGAGTTCTTTGAAATGAGTCTCTTTGTTCGTTTAAGTCTGGCTCACTAGATTTAAAACATTCCTCCTTAAAATTTTCTGGTGCGTTCCCAATTTTTGAAGTGGATTCTCTTACGATATCTTCAAAATGATCGGTTTCCGAAAGTTCGTCCGCAAACTCTGCGTTTTCTTCGTCTAGGGAACAAAACATGTCCTCGAAGTTCATTTTAGATTGCACAACTTGACGAGTCTCGGCATCAATGTGCTCTACGATCTCTGATGGCTCGCTCGCTGTTGATGATTTAGATGCTTGATGGTAATCTAATGGTTCGACATGTTCTTCAGATGGAAGTATCTCATCAGATGAGGAGAACACTAAATTAAGTTCTAAGCTGGTTTCCTCGAGAGCCTTTGCACGTTCCTGACCGTAATCTCGACGAAGAGCTTCATAACACTGTTCCGCCTTATCTTCCGGGGTCGGACTGACCAATCGCGCTTGTGGCTCCACGGGATCCTTCGCGTTTTTCCAAACCACATGAATGGTGTCCTTCTGAGTAGATTCATCGAAGCATTCATCGCGTGCAGGAATGGATGTTGTACCTTGGTAATCTAGTGTTACTTCTAACCCAGCCTTCCCTTCTTCTTCCAGATCGTCGTCATTATCTGTAATGGGTGAAGGCCTAAGATCAGGGCTTATTTGTGTCAATTTCGCTGCACTTTCACTTTCACGACCTCGTGATAGAACTTGAACTGTTTCAGAGGGGTAGATGACTTTACTACTTTCTTGCCCTTCGTTAGCTTTCTCCGATACATCCCAATCTGCGTGGAGTTTTCCAAACAACGCTTCAAAATCTATTTCCGATTCCACAGCCTCTCGAAAGGTAGCTTCACAAGTTTCTTCAATTGGTGTTTTTTCATATTCTGGCTCATAACGCCTTCCATTGTTTACAATATTCTCTAAAAGCTTTCCTTCCATAGTTTCGTTGAAATCACCAGATTCGTCACTAGCGTCCTCGCTCACCTCCACTAATGAAAGTCCTCCGATGGCTGAGAGTTCTTTCATTCGAATTTCGACGTTTTCCTGTTTCGAAGCCATTAAACAAAACTCTGGATCTGGAGTTCTTTCAAATGAGTCTCTTTGTTCGTTTAAGTCTGGCTCACTAGATTTAAAACATTCTTCCCTAGAATTATCTGGCGTGTTCTCTACTAAATCAGGTGATTCATCCTCGCACAATATAAAATTATCAGTTCTGTAAGACTCATTAGCTGTGCTCAAGTTCGTTGGACCAAGTGGTTGGTCCTCCTCTTCCGTAATATCGGGATGCTCATGCGAAATATCCTCGTGGTAGGCATCAGTGATCTCCATAGCTGATTGCTCTTCTTCTGAAAACTCGTGGGTCACGCAAACGACCTCCTCAAATTCAAGGTCTTGTAGGCCTTCTGGTCTGGTATCATAGTCTGGAAAATCTAGCACATCCTCTGTTTCTGAAACACTTACCAGACTTTCTTCTTCGTCTTCAGCCTCGTCGTCAAATATGTCTTCGTCTAATTGCACATCTTCTTCGTCCCCCTCCCTGTGCGCAGGAAATACATCGTCAAATTCCAACTGACACTCATGTTCTTCCAGGACTTCCTCTTCTCCTCTAACTTCCTCTTCTTGCGGGAAAGAACTTCTTTTCGGACGGGAAGCCAATTCCTCCAGCTCTTCTTGAATGAGACTGCGTCTAAGTAAGGTTTCCGAATGGGAGGGTGATTGAGTTTCCATGCCTTGCTGAAACATCTCAAAGAAAGCTACCTTGGACAGAACGCTTGCCCTCTGCATGTCTGGTTCTGTTCCCTCTGAATCCAATGTAAGAGAGCGACGCACCTCAGAGAAACGTTGATGCATATCATCTTCGGGATCAGAAAACAAATCAGCCTCTTCCAATTCGCCCTCCTCGGTATGCAAGAGTGGTTCTTCCGTTACACTGGTAAGATCTGGAAATAAACAAAGAAAGACTTATCCGTTTGCTAAGGATACTTGGAAAAACTGAAATAGGTATCATTGCGAAGCCATGCTTTAAGTAGCAAAAGGCCAGAACAGAATGATTTCCCCAACACCTGCAAACAGATTTTCTAAAGAAGGAAGACTTTTATTTCCCAGAGAAACATTTGAAGCCGAATGGACGTGGTTCAAATCACCTTAATTTGTCTTTCTTTAAACAAACCAACTAATTCGGTAGAAACTCCTTCTTCATCCCAAAATTTGCTGCCGAATCAGAACAATTTATTCCCTTACCAGCTGCCTCTGACGTGTTATCCTGTTCATACGCTGTCCGCGGATCCTCTTTCTCTTCATCCTCCTCCAGCCCACTCTTGTCATCCTTAGCAGGCTCCTCGATAACACCTTTCCTCTGTAGAGTAGGGCTGTTAGGATCTATCCACACCAGCCGGGTAAAGTGGTCGCTTACTGTCAGGTTGTTAGATACTTCCTGCTGCGCCTGGGCCCTGTGGAGGATATTCTCGTTCTCATCAAACTCGTCCAAGTCACTAGAGGGGGAAAGTGACAATGAGAAGCCACGAAATTGGCGGATATTTCGTTACAAAGAAACAGTCGGAGGCCTTAAAGCACCAACTTTGTCTTATAACCTAATAATATCGTTGGGCTCTTGTTTCAATGAATCAAAGTGTTTGCCTTTTTCATTGGTGATTACTTTGGCTCACTACATACCAATCAAATAGTCCCAGGAGAAACTAGCTCTGGCTCTTTTATCTCAATTCTGATCACTAATTTCGGCACTTTGGTTCTGCCAGAGAACCTTTAGAGAATGGACAAAAAATAACCTACTGCTTCTCTGTTACCACATCTATTTAATTACACTGGGATGAATACCATTCAGTGCATTAGTGCCGTTATTCTCTCCTGAGGAAGTAAACTAAAGTGGCTGTCTGCGTTACCTTGTAAAACGAGTAAGGAGGCTTATGACAAATATTTTTACTTTCATTTAGCGCCTTTAGATAAAACTTAAATCGCTATTGAATGAAAGAAAACAATTGTTAAGCATTAGGTTAAGTTACTCTGGTTTAGTTACAATCAGTCTTAACAACAAGAAATCACGATCAAATGTTTTTCTCTTGTGGGTTTACAGGATTTAAGTTGTTTGTGCGTTAATGCTCATTAAAATTATCAGCAAGCGTTTTCAGTTGCATGTCTAGACATTTATTTCAGCAACAGTTACATTTAATTTACTGTTTTTTGTTATTTCTACAATAATTTATTTATGAAAGATTTTTATTCACATAACAACCCCTTCAGCAAATTTTATGCGATTAATTCTTCTCCCTCTAACTATTTCAATGGGTGATTGGATATTAACAATCACAGAATGACACAACAATCATGAAATTATTAACAAGGAAGATGAAAATAGAGTATGACGATGTGATATGATGCTATTTCAAGGACTGACATGCGCTGACAACAAAGAATTCCTTACGTAATCAATACTCGGTCAAAAAAAAAATAGGTGTTTCCTTAATGAATTCCACTATTGAGAATGATAAACCACAGATAAAAACAAAAACACGAAATGGAACCAGAAAACGAGGAAATTTACCCGATTCAATTAGCAGCACAGCAGAGATTTTTAATAAACCACAGCTAAAAACAAAAACACGAAATGGAACCAGAAAACGAGGAAATTTACCCGATTCAATTAGTAGCACAGCAGAGATTTTTAATCATTAAATAAAGCGTTTCATATTTATAAAGAGAGAGAGCCTTTCCCATCACCTCAAGAGCCGCCTAATGACTTATTCGTGAGCAAAAGAGTTACGATCCCGAGAACATCAGTGAAGATTGCAGTTGTTAGTTTCTTTAACGAAGTGCTTTGTTTTAAAAGAGGGACCAAAAGTAGACATTTTTTTAATTAATTTGGCCTAGCACAGTGTTAAGAACATTTCATAACATGCGATAACAAGTCAGACTACGTTTACAAGAGAGCAAAAGCCGCTAAATTATCCGCGATCCTTGATTCTGGGGAAGCGGCTGTAACCCTGAAATAGAGAGAACTAAAAGAGCCAAGCACCCATGGGGAAAACCTAGCGCACACCACACTGAACAAAGCTGTTGGTTTTGCTGGCATATTTTTGGTATGTGTGCTCGTAGAGATGGTCGGTTTGGACTCATTTTCCAATCACAATATGTTTTCCTGTGTATGATTACATTATATTCCAGTTAAAGTATACTGTGGACAATGTGAATTAATCTGCCCCCTTTTTGTGCTCGTTTCGTCGTCTCATACATTACACTTTCTTCATTGATGTAGTCATGGTATGTTCAACTCAGGATAAGGTAGTTATCCCAAGGAAAAAAATCATTGAAAGACGAAATTTTTATACTAGTTCACTTGATGGTAAGGCAAATAAAGGATGAGCGAAATCACTCGTTTCATCGGGAAGAAAGAATTGGCAGCTACAGACACAAAGTCATGGCACAACGACAGTCTCTTTTTTAATTCCAAATCACTTACACTGAAAAGCATTTTTCTTTCCTATTTTGTCAAAACGTCTTTAGTGTTTTCCTCAGTGATTATACTGTTTTTCTAACAGGCATTAAAAAATCAAATTCTCTTTCAAAATTTCAAAAATAAATGTAAAAATCCTTTTAAAAAAAAAACCAGCCGATCATACAAGGCTTTTTAAAATCATGGATCCAAAAGTACAGTGAGCAAACAATCTCTCATTTCACGCAAAGAGGGGTAGACATCCGCCAAACACCGCACGATCGACTTTTTGCTCTCGTGTCAACGTACTCAGAGAAAATGCTAAGCGGGAAGACGAGAGTTCATACCTCCAACTTAAACTGGCGGCCATACTAAGGGGAGGGGAAAGGTAACAGCTGTTACGACACCGGTCCAAGTCTTCTAATAAACGGTTTAACAGAAACTTTGCACGATTAAGTCCAGTCCCTTGAGGTGCTTCACAACTAAAGTGGCGACAAAATCAACGTATTAACCAATTGTTTGAGTCAGGAAAGCTTTCTTATTCTTCATTTTTACAAATTTTTCAAACAAACGTTGCCGTAAAACGCTTGAAGCTTTGAGGAAGTGTGATTTTTAACCATTTTAGGAAGAATGAAATTAGCAAGGTTTACCTACCTGCTGCACCGTAATAATTACTATCCGCCATATCTCTGTTTTAATTAGTTTTTTTTCCTTTACTTTGTCATGAGAAACGAAAAATATTCATTGCGCGTTTAAAAGAAACCCAACGAGGCCTCAAACAAACGTGAATGAATGTAAGAACACAAAACTGACCGCAGAGACATTTAATGCAAATCATGATGAGCGAATGTTACGCATGCGTTACTTAGATAACGTGTACATGCACCATATAACTCTTACCTCGTCCTCACGGAGCCAGTCTGTAGTTCAACAAAAGTCGGCGCATCTGAAAAAGGATTTTTATTCATCAGGAGAATTGCCTCCTTTGTTTTTGCATCGACGACACACCTAAATTTCAACTCACGTCATGATTTACTTATGTTTGCCTCCTGACACATTTCAAAAATCAAAGGGCACCCAAGTAGTCCAGGATATGACCAAATAATCAGAAAGTAAATATTGTCACAAACCCAGATCTTAAATATTCTGATAGGAGATATTTTTGACGTGGATTTCTTTTCTGTAAGTAAGATTATCAACTAACATGCAGAGTCAAAGTTGCCGATGGTATGATATAACCAAAACTTTCACGACATATCCCTCGAAAACTGCAATTAAAAAGTTGACTCACGCTGTTACAAACTCCTGCCCTCTCATTTAATTTATGTGTGTCAACAGTTAAATTAGCAGGACAAAGAAGGTTCCTTTTGTCAACAGGAAAAGTACAAACCTTCATGCTCCCAACTCATAAAGCTGGTAGTGGACTTGCTGTCGGCTCGCACACGGTATCTATATTCCACGTGGAATATCATTGGTTCACAGCTGCCTCTCTCGTGTCCTCGTCGCTTGACATTCTGTACAAACAGTCCATCTATATTGCCGACAGGCTCATAGCGTGCTACAATGACAGTCACTCCGTCCACACCTGTTGCTTTACCAATACCCAGCTTACGACTGCTTTGCCAGACCAGCTGACTGAAGTTTAGTGTCTCGTTACTAAAGCCAGGACTGTCAAAGTCATAGCTCAATATTTCCTTGTACCAGAGCTCAGAGACCTATAGAGAGTAGGAAACCGTACTAAGTTTGGGTATCTAAAGCTCAAACTATTGATAAAGTGATCTATTATTGTCGCATCTATTGTACATGCGACACTAATAGCCAAGGAAACAGGGACGCTTTATCCCGAGGCAGTCCTTGCCAGGTCGATTAAGCTAAAGGTAGATAATTGTTCGTGGGTTTTAGCTTTCATTTAGCGCTGATAAGTCCGATTTTTCAATCTACGATTAAATCCCAAAGAATGCGCGTCTCACGTTCAAGGCTGTATTTTCCTAGCGTCCTATGATCTGTCAGGATAATAAAATGGCTATTCTCTTTACAACAATCTCCTACCCTACCTTTACACCGCTGACTTGGGCCTTGTCAAGCACCGCCACGCTTATTCCAATCCTCGAATTATCCAAGCTTTCCATGGCGCCAGTCACCAGAAGGCGCTCAGCCCAATACTGGGCCTCATCTGTTAGGGCCCCGCTGAAAACTAGCGGAGGAGAACCATGACGGGCTCTAAAGTAGTTCTGGGTGACGAGCATTTCCAGGCGAAAACTCTCTAAGTCTGTTAGGCAAATACAAGGTTTAAATCAGTGGGGTCCAGCAGAGAAGTCGAAATCTAAATCCAAGGAAGACACATTTTAAAATATTATGAAGTGCAAAACTGCTGAAATCATTTGGAGCACGCTGTGAGGCTGGTATTTGATTTAGAAGTTTCATGTGTCATGTCAAGGTTTCATACTCGGGCAATCAAGGAAAAAGCGGAAAATTTTTACAGCTGAAAGCAACCGAGCATGAGCAATATTTTTATGAAGACTAAGTAGCTAAAGGCTAAAATTCGCAAGATTACCACCGCACACAGGTCATCAATTTGGCACCTTTCGCTGCAAATAAATAGTCATTATAGCCACCAAAACGTTTCGGCTTAGAGCGCTGACGAGTCACCTGAAATTTAGTGAAGGTAGACTCCAAAGATATACGGATATTTGTCGTGAGGAGGCTATCGTTCCAATTCTCCTTGGTATCTTCCTTGGTATCTCTTGGTTGCTTCTTTATCGATTTTAGTATGATACCAATTTCTTATCAATAACGATAAGAAAACAAATAATAGTTACCTGAGCCAAAGAATTTTGCCATGTTAGGCAAAGGTATGTCAAGGAAAAAAACCTTGTGGCATGACTCACCAGGGGTAGGCGGCACAAACCCTCTTGGCTCTTTACTCTTTCTTTGCCGCACCGCTGACCCCATACGAAGAACGTTGTCCCCAAATGATCCTTCCATGTTACCCGGAGGTTCATAAAAAGCTACAACTACACACAGATCATCGTGGAGTGCTCTACCAACTCCGAGAGACTCTGAAGCGACCCAAACAATCTGGGATGGCACAAGCAAAAAATAAAATGCGCGGATATCAAAAGTGTTCGATGTTTCTACAAAGACCTTCAACTTCATGAAGAAACAGGATATGACACAGTTTGCCAAATAGCGAGACTATCTGTATGCGAGTATAGCGCTGAATAGCAATAAAACAGACTATTTCGACGAACGAACTCGACGCCTTCTTAGGATCTCTTTTCCTTGCCTGCGCTGAAAAAAGACGGGTTTGGTTTCTGTGGAGTCGTAGCCAAAGTTTGGACTATTTGAAAAGTTTACCCTATAGGCTTTTCACTTTCTTATTTGGCTTCCGTCAAAAACGTATAACATCAAGGCCATCAGCATGAAAAGTTTAATTATAAAGAAAGAAAGAAAACAAGAGGACATTACCTGCGAAAAGTTTGATGTATCTTCGCTGTAACCCGGGTTATCAAAGTTGTAGTCTTCTATTTCGTCATACCACATATCTGTCGCTTCCCGCCCAGTTAGTTCACCACCCACCATTCCTGCTAAATTCTCCCCAACAGTGTCGTCATCATTGTGTCGAAGTTCACCACTTCGCGCCAAATTCTCAGCCCACTGCTGGGCTTCCCAAGCTAGTTCCGCTGACCACTGAAGGGGAGCGGCACCGTGTCTGAACCTGTACTCATTGTGCACAGCCAGGCATTCTTCGTGAAACTCTTTAAGGCCTGAAACACGAGAAAATTAAGTCAGTTAGTTAGTTAGAGAGCTAAACTGTGGAAGTAACTGAAATAGCTTGACTATATGACGTCACTCTGTGATTAAATGCATGAAAAATGATGCAAAGAGGAACGCCCCGAGAGTTTTTTGGTAAATGTTCAGGCATGTCTTGAAGTTTTCCATGGTATATTCACCAAAAATATCCAATCTAAAAGACATCGAACAATCCCCCCCCCCCCCCCCCCACAGACACACACACTAAACTGCCACCAAAAACATGTTTTCACTCTTTGATAAGGGAAGGACACGCAAGAGAGGAACCAAGATATTTTCAATTCTCTTTCATTTACACAAGCTCCTTAGGTTACATTCGCGTACAAGCAGACATTTGTGGAATCAGATACTCTTGTCTTCACTGTTACGCGTAGGTTTCCTGCGCACGAAATTTATCTGATTACATTACAAAATTTTCTTCATTTGCATATATCGTGTTTTCGCTACCTAACAAACTGAACAACTTTGATAAATTGCTCTAAGGATGTGCTGCTCACAAACTTAAAAATGACAGACGGAAATGTTTTGAGTAAAGGAACGTATTCAATTTGAAAAATGACCAATTTACAGACACAAGGAATCAGTGGTGAAAAACGACTTAAGGAACCTAAAGAGGCTAATGGTTTTACTTCTACTTAAAAAAAGGGCTTGGTTTATCTACGGATAAAAATAAACTTCACTATTTCTATCTGTAATATCAAATAGACGGACACCATCTAAAATGACTAGCTTTTTAAAAAAATATTGCAAAAACAATTTAAATGTAATCTGTGCTTACCAGTAACCACACAAAGAATTTAATAATGTATTGCTTTAGAGAGAATGTTTGGCGCAAAGACAGTTGATTGTTTCCAAGTTTGAATTTCCTCAGACGAATTTTCTCCTTCATTACGCTCTGGTGTATAAATCTTTGCTTTACTGTTGCTATTATGGAAACGTTTCTAAACCGATATTTGATATCTGGGAGAAAATTTTCATAATTTTAAGATAATTCTGTATTCCGGTAAATTAATAGCGGGCTACACGTGCATGCACATTCGATATTTTGCCGCAAAAATCTGTGCGGCTAAAATTTCCCAGTAAGCTAAATGCGGTATTCTCGATTATCAAACATTTGGTACAGGACAAAAGATAAAAATGAAAAATAAAAAAAAAAAAAAAAGAAAGAAAACGTGATATTGTGTATCGACAGGTTCATTGTTTGATGAATAAAGCCGTTTCGTTTACAAGCTTACCACCAAATTTATCAAAGTGTTTAAAATTCACATACAATTCTCATAAAGAGATAAGAATGTTGTCCATCTATAGGATGCGATATGGGATTAACCCTGGCTGAAGCCGCAATGCCAAACAATTTTGAACGAAACGGACTGTTCTTACGCCGAAGATACTTCAGTGACGTGTCAGCTAGTCGTTTACCAGGTTCTTTGTAAAGCAAAATGATTCATTTGTAAGGCGAGAAATATTAACAATTCGTTCGTAAAGCGATAATATTTATATTAAAATTGAGAAAGCACAAGCTCTGTATAGTGTGAAGTTTAGACAAATACACACAAACAGGACTTGTACAAATAATTTGATACTTAGGAGGACAGAACAGGTATTTCTTCGTTCCAGGATTACATCCAAGCCGAAAACGAAATATTTTTGTTTTTATTCAACAGGTGCTTTACGATAAAAGAAAATCAGTTAAACCGCACTTAGCCCTAAACGATACTAAGTTCCTCAGTTTTAAAATTAAAAAAAAAAATCCAAGACAAGTATATTATTTAAGGACATCTTAACATTGTAGCAAACAACTTAGAGGACTCGAAATTCTAGTGAAATTTTGCGAAGAAGCTGGTAAATGAGATACTGAATTTACAGTCTTTAATCGGAACAAAAGAGCGAAGTAATTCAGAAATCATATGCAAATATCACCGCTTACAGAAACAGGTTGTAACGAAGAGCAAAAGCAAATAAATCGGTTCTTTTCGATGCTTTAACCATTGTTAAAATTAGCACAATTAGTTTCTCTATGTGTGAATAAACCGGGAAAATATTCTGTGAATCATTTGAATAAGACAACAGAGATCAGGAAAGTGACATAATTTTAGTTCTGATGCAAATCGAAATCAATCCCTTGTGAGAAGACTGAGCGAACCAAAACAAAGCGAAACCACTTCCGTCAAATGTAAAGCGCATGACACTATCAGATTCTTATATTTCAAAAATAGACTTTACTCCTCATGCTTTGAAACAATATTTGTTCCGCGTCCAGTACTCGTACTCGAGAATATTCGTTGAATGTCTGGTTTTTGTTTTTTTAATATTTTATGTTTTTTGCGACACTTTTGACCGACCCAAATTTATTGTCTTTGATGAAACGATCGAAAGTATGTTTGTTGTCTTTCATTTCAAAAATAATAGACCCTCCCTATGATTGAGTAGAGGCTGGAACAGTTTGTTTAGATTCTGTTTTTAAAAACCGCTTTCAAACAGCATCGTTTCTAATCCAGTAAACATGGAAAATCGCTTCATTTGAAACTCTCCTGCTGATCACGAGTTTTCCGTGTTGTGCATATTAATAACAAGCAAACGACAATAGAAAAATATATTACCAAGAACTAAACGAAACCTAACGAGGAAAAATGTTTAAAATATTTTCAGTGATCTTGAACCTCGCGAAATTCCTTACTTTTATATCAATCAAAGCAACCCTTTTTTTCCTCAAATGAAAAAAATAATTATTTCATGTGGAAAAACTAAAGGATAAAATGCAAATGAGAAATCTAAAACACAGAGGTCGCCATATTTAAGAGACATTCGAGAGTATCTCTTACCAACATAGAGCCTGCTCCATCGCGTATCGTACGCCAGAGGCTGTTCATTCTCTGGCGTGCTCCTAGTTTTCTTCACGTTCCGCGTCACATCTCTCTTATTCACGGCTGGAAAATACCGTGCCACAATGATCTGTTTTCCATGTTTGGTGACAGCCGCTCCCGCTCCAAGCTCTCGCGTCCCCTCCCATACCACCTGACAGAAGGAGCGCGTACGCGAGTTAACTCGAGGCTTGTTATAATCAAAATACTTCCCTTCTTCATACCAGATCCGTGTGACTTTCTGCCCGTTTAGTTCAGAGCCCCATAGGCAGGCGAGGTTTTCGCCGATGTCCTTGTCAGAGCTGTACCTTAGCGAGCCGCCGACGGAACTAGCGAGGTAATCTGCCCAATTTTGCGCGCTCTCCGCGAGTCGCGATGACCAGCAAAGAGGCGCTGTTCCATGTGCGGCGCGGTAGAAGTTATGGGCAGCTACGCATTCATTGCGAAAGCGCTGCAAGTCTGAGGAGAAAACGAACTTGTGGTGTTAGTCGAGACGCGTTATTCAATACCGATTGAAGGAAGGCAAGAAAACTGAATAAAAGTAAAAAATTAAATAATCGTGAACTCCCATGCTGGTTATTTTCCTCAGTCGCCGTTCATTCATTTTAAGCTCGCTACTAAACAGCTGATCCTGACTGTAAGCAGAACCTGAAATTCTCCTGGACGATTCTTCGTTAAGACCCCTTCAAGAGAAAACTTATCTTGAAGACCAAGAGCACAATTTCCAATCGGTGTCAAATACCGACATGGTTCCCTATGAAGCTTCTGTAGTCTTCACATTCGATTTTCCAGAGTCGTGTGAGCGACAACCGAACCAGAACTGTTATCGATCACAAGGCAGGAGGAAAAGCTACTGAAATAATTATGGAATAAAAACCTTACTTACCGCTTTTTTCCATCGTAGACCGGCATATGGACGGCGAGAATGATGGTTCGATCCGAAGCGAAATTTTTCAGACCTGTATCATATGAACTTCAACATATTCAATTCACGAATTTCTGCCGCGGTCGGCGGGCAGGTGGTGTATTGTCACGTGATCAACAAAGCAGTCATTAAGCCGCGTCCTATCTGTTTCGACACATTCAAAAACAAAAACCTAATGATGTAATTTTATGCAGTTTGGGAACTAATTTTTCAAAGTACTTGGAACGGAAGAGACAACGATTTACACCGGCACCAAGTGCATCACTGCGAATTGAGGAATTCCGTGAAATTATTAGTTTAACGTTGGCCTGAATTCCGTGATGTCAAAGAAAATATTTCTGATTTCGCGTAGGCTTGCGTACTGCATAATTTCGACAGAAACAGGCCCATTGAAAAGAGACGCACAATCAAGAGAGCTGTTTATTGGTGAAGTTTCTGAAACGTAATATCAGTACATTCACGTCACTTACTTGAACATGTAGACAAATAATCGTCGTACTCGAAGTTGAATATTACACAAACCTATCCGAGCTTTCCACGATGACAATTTGCCACTTAAACAGAAAAATGAGCTCGAAACCTAAATTGCGAAGCTAGGCATCAGAAATTCATTCTGGAAACAAATTCTGCTTTTCTCCCAGAAGGGGTAAAGAGTTTTTCGATTAAAATCGTTTATTAAAATATTTTCACAAGTGATTCGATCAACAACCGCTACAGAGTCACACCCGTGTTACTGAAAAATTTATATTTAACCGTGAGATGGATGTGATAAAGTCTGAAGTGGTTTTACACAGACGTATCAGGAGCGAAGTGTCGCGATGATGAGAAAAATATTTTTAAATAGTTGAAGCGCTTTGCTGGGGTAGAAGAAAAATTATGCTAAACGTACTATGTTTTGAAAGCATTTTTTGTGCATAATATTGATTCTATTTATCTGATCCATTTGGACAATAGCAAAGAATATTTATATCTTATAGTTCACGGTGTCTATTGCAGTAACATATAAAACAGAGCTTAAAATAAATGAAGTTTGAACAAACATAATGATGAATACAGTGAATTGGCACGGCGTTCAATATAACTTTTCAATACCGCTTGCTTCATAAATGTGAACAATATTTAAAGGAATAAAAAAGCAAAACAAAATGAGAAAAGCAATCTGTTTACTATCAATAATTCAACAAGCAAAATAACTTCGTTTGCGAAAAACTTTCATAAAGAAGGTCTGAGTGGCCTTGTAGTTTCGTTTCTTAAGTTTCTACGTTCCTAGACAACTACGCCGTTCAAACCTTATCAACGACCATAAGAACCGTGTTTTACACGAGGCACGAATTTTTAGCCGTGGTGACTACAGAAATAATTACAGAAAAGCACAAAGAGAGAATTAAATTTTTCATAAATGGCCAACGGGCATGTGAAAGAAAAGCGAAAATCTTTATTTGCATGTTTCCAAATAAGACCGTGGTACATTTAACATTCCAAATACTTTATGGCTCTTGAAGTATAAACTGCAAATCCGAAAAAATCCCTCTCGATAAAATTTTTTATTTCCATATAAAACAGAGAAACATTTTAAGACTATAAATATGTATTTAAAATATATTTATGCCGCTTTCGTAAAAATAAAACAATTACTCCTAGGTGCACATTACAAATAAGAGCGCTTTATGTAAATCGAAGTTTAGTGGAGGTTTATTTATTCCAATTCAGAGTGTTAACACGTGTAAGCCAATGATTATGGTTACGAGTTTTCAAATGTGTTGAAAATGAAAGAAACAGACTATGAAAAATTAGAAGCAGTATCGAAAAAGCAAAATCGTATTATACGCCCCCGTAATTCATAAAATCCGACAACTTAATTGTGGCGGATCCCTACTTAATGATATCGTCGCAGTAAAAAAAAGGAAAAAAATTGTTGAACCTATATTTGAGGAACTGCAGCTGCATCACAACAAGTGCGAAATGTTTTCACGCCGCTAAGCACAGACAGAAAGCGTTTTCAGAAAAATTATTATTGACAGCCCACGTTGCACAACAAAATATTTGTTACAAGTCACGAATAATTATTGCGTTCAAATCTTGCACTGTCGTAATACAGTCGTGATGTACGTCAAAGTGATTAATGGTACGGGAAGACATGGCATTAATGAGAGCCATTTTACTGTAGGGGGAAAGCAGGCATGTTTACATTAAATTTTAAGGTTTTCTTCCTAAGTTTCCCTAAGTTCCATTTATGGCGCTTCTGATATGGGTCTAATCTCAACTTCATTGTCAAGGTCTCTCCTTTTTTCTTTTCCTGATTCCCTGAAGCGATAGACACAACTAGTTTGGTTTTCATATCCGAGCTGTGACACAGAGGAACTAACTTTTTATGTCTTCCTCATTCCCAGGGCCATCATAATTATCCCAACAATGGCCAAATTCACCTCATCAATAACTTTTTGTATGAAAATAATTTAGAGTAAGCTGGTTTCAAAGTGATAGCTGGCTACCCTTCAAGGCTTACCCAACAGTCTGCCGATACCCATTCATACAGATGCGAAAAGAGAGACAAAGTGAAATAACCGATCTTTCCCCAAACAATAGGGTCAGGGTTTTTGGAAGCTGGTTTAAAATAACCCAAGGTTACCGTGAAATCGAATTTCAGATATGAAAGCTTTAAAAGAAAATTCAGTACAATTTTTCTCACCAACAAATGGATCATTGCATACTCGAAAATGAATAGAAAAAAAATTATTCCAAAAGGCTCTTGAAAAAATGAATAAAAGAAGCCCGGATTAAAATGTAACCTTTGGTTAGAGCTATATCGGCCTTAGCACAACTGGGCGCAGGTATTTTACTGACGATAGCCAGAACAAACACACACAATTCAATCCACAGCCAATTACTGCGTTGCTACTCATTCCAGTACAGAAGTCCAAGCCACTTTACACTCTGCTGGTTCACACCTGCACGTTAGTCAAATTACTCAAATCTAAGATTATTTGGTTTTATCAATTTAGCTGATAATGTAACTCGGCCACCGTAAAGAGCCTCTAAGGCTGACGTTTCGTGCGTTAGCCCTTCGTCTTGACTTCGTCCTTCACTCTGACCAAATCATCTTGTAATACCCCCCACCGACGCCGCACCAGAGTTTCTTTAGAAACTTAAAGCCCCGTTCAAACGGTCATGATAGTTGATGACAATTGACAAAATCACACAATGAAATCGCGTGATTGTAAACAAATATGGCGCGCGCTGAGGCCAGCAATTTCGATGGTGTCTGAAATTTTAGTAAAGAAGTTGCGAATCGAAGATACTGAAGCCTACCAGGAAATGATGAGAATGAACTACGAGACACTCTGCGAAATTTCGACGGCTGGTTTAGTCATTTTACCTACGTCCACTTCGGTTTTAGCCAGTTTTTGGCAAAATGCTGACCGAGAAACTATCATCCGCTCGTTCAAACAGCAATTTCATCACGTTCAAACTACATGATAGTTGACGATAGTGCATGATAGTTCGTGTTCAAACGCGTGTGTTTATTGAAACTATCATCAACTATCATGACCGTTTGAACGGGGTTTAAGTTTCATCTGATACTAGGACCGATTTCAAGACGGGACAACAGAAGGCCCTTGAAGGAAAAGGTAATCATTCGTTTTTCCATTTGTCCCTTTGGTAGAATTGATCAGTTGCTCTGATTGGCTTCAGTTAGAAGAGAAATAACAAAATAACACCTATCACATATGTACTGGTGATTTCAATTTTCTTTATTTACAAGTTATAAAAAAACTCACTTAAAAACAACATCCTTCGAATCTAGTCGAATCTAGCATACATATTAATATGTCAAGTCAACAAATCTGGAGTCTGTGAAAGGTCAGGCGTGTGAAAAATACGGAATTTATAGAAAAGAGCGCAACATTTGTAGAATGCCTTGAAGATGCAAACTCAAACTTTGCACACATAAAGCGCATTCTTGTCATTCATTATCCACTCAGTTGCGATTTGCTGCACGGCGAGTGTATCATTTAGTGGCGCTTCCGCTGAGAAACTTTTGCAACAATGTTTGAATTTCTTCCACGTTCTCTACGACTTTTGCTGAAGGGGCAAACTGCTTTCTAAGATCAAGGATTGTTGAGACAGGTATCTTCAATTTCTGTATCGCTTCATCATAAAGTGCCTCCCCCTGTAAATATAAACAACAAGGCCGTGGATTAGTATTTACTATTTTCCGGCCGGATTAAAGTCTGCAAACGAAAATTTTACGGAAGGAAAGAAACCTAATCGAGAAATTTATTACCACCTTACCTGACTCTCACTGGGTAAATCGTGCTGTGTTTTTAAACGTTTTGGTTCGGGCTGCAACAAAGAAAGTTCCATCAATCCCATTCCCACAAAGTCCATCAATCATTGGATCACGATTCGGTGATGCAATTTTCTTGAAAGTTGAGATATGTTTCAAACACAGCTACAACCCCTTGCCATTTGCGACTCCTTTTCGAGTACTTGCAGAGTTATGAGTACGACGTGAACGTTGTGCATTATCCAGACTAAGTCTGAGTGATGCACAACGCAAATAAAGAAAAATAAAATTTTTTCTAAAAATAAAATTCGAAGGGTTTGATGACTACCTCTATCTCTTTGTTTTCATTCGCACTATCGTTCCGTAATCGACCCCTTGTGTCCATAAATGGTATCTCTGTTTCTTGAATGTCATTGGACGGCGCGATCTGTGTTTTACTCCATGCCTCCGTTCCGAGTTGTTGTCTTACAAACTCTACATCGAATTCCTACATATCCTGTCAAGGAAAAAAACTGAAAGAAGCGCGCAAAAAATATTCCACTTTTCAGTTACTTTTACAGAAGTTACACCACTGCGACTCAGGCAAAGGATACAGTCATGTCTCCAACTCCGAGTTCACTGTGCCGATAAGGAAGCTTAAACACAACAACAAAGTAACATATTAGCTATCCACTGATCTGATTCTATTTCCGTTAATCCCTAACATCAGTATGAATATTCTCCATACTACTCCCTAGACATTTCCTAAGGTTCTGAGCAGGAGAATTTGTCCAACAATCAAGAGCTTCTTTAGTTGGTGATCATCTTCTCTATTCTCATGACCTTCATGTTTGATTTAGGGTTGATGTTGTAAGGAGAAATTAGATGTTCCTCACACTGAGGGGTTTAAGGGTTAAAGGAAAAAATATAGTAGCAAATGAACTAACCCGATTTAGAAAATCTGACAAACTGGGAAGTAAATTCTCTGGAACACAATCTCCCATCACGTGAGTGTATCGGGTGACCTGGGAACAAAACAACAATCATAGAGCTTGATAAAGTGAGGTGGAAAATTCTTGAGTTATCATCACACCCTACTGGATTTCAATGAACTTCTTAAAAACCCCTTCAATAAAATCAACAGGATTTATAATTTTAAATTTCAATGTTTGAATAAATCCTAATACCTCTGCGAATGCCTTAACGCTCTGAAATGCTTGCTGATGAACCAACCAGTGCGTGTCATTGACCAATGCGGAGAACATGGCGCTGATGTCGCTTAACACTGCGGACTGGTAGCAACAAATATCAATAGGTCACAACCAGAGCAAAATAACTGCCATAATCTAGAGAAAAGTTCTCTACATGCAGTGCCACTACTATTAGAAAAAAAAATTAACCAGACACAACATAGGAAACGAACAGGAATTGCAAATAAACTAAATTGTTTCAATCAATGCTTGGGAATAAAAAAAAGCAAACATCACATAAGATTAGGATGGGATTCATTGTTTTTGTTTTCTTGTTGCAATCGCATGGCTCAATTTTCTGTAAGCGACCCCGCTAACGGTAGTCGCTCTGTAAATGGAACTCTGCTAAAAAAAAAGCAAACAAAAAAAACAACCAAACAAAAACAAAACAGAGGATGTTTTGTCTTAATCATTGCTAATACTTGTGAAGTTGATCACCTAAACCAGCCAAAAAAAATTAAGGCAGACTTTGAGCTAACATAAGCACATTAGGTTAGCTTAGGGTTATGCTTAGGGTTAGCTCACATAAGCTCAAAAGCCAAAACGGTTAGCTTCTTCGTACCTCAAGGTGTTCTGGGATTTCTTTACTGCCGCATCTCCCGAGAAACTCTGCGGCTGCCTGGCGAACTCCTACAGTAGGCTTCTTATCAAGGAGACTTTGTAAGCCAATAAGTATCTGTTAAAATGTAACAACAAAAAACATAAATTCTATTTTAAGCTAATAACACAAATACTTGCTTTCATCAGGAAACCCAAAACCGCACTGTACCGTTGCGTAATCTTCAGGCTGGATCAAGGGAAGCAAGGTGGACGTCAAATCCAGTAACTTGCACCACATATGGATTCTAAATCGCTGCAAAATTAACGAGAAATTTTGGCGGTAAGGTTAGTTTCGGAAGTAAATATATGTTGAGTAATGTGTTGGTAAAGTTAGTATTGCAAGTTGAGTAAGTCTCGAAAAAACTGTCTCTTACTTAACAGATAAAATCCGGGATTATTATACAAGATGGACTCAAGTCATACCCTGTCCACAGCAGTTTTGTTTCTACCTTTCAGTGAAGCAAGGCAGCGCAGAGCTGGGGTTGGGAAGCGCCGGAGCAATTCCCCACCCGCCTTCAATGTTCGTGATCAGTAAGTCCTTCCTCGGCTGTTATTTCGCTCGCATTTTGACGATGATCAGAGCCGGGGGGGGGGGGGGGGGGGGGAATAGTGATCTGTGAATATCAAGATCAAGTCCAAATTTCTGTGTTCCCTTCATCTTTTCTAAGATAAAACTTACTTCAACTTGCTCACTTCCTTGACAACAAAGCGACCATAAGTCGTTGATAAGACCAATGGTAGCAGAGTGATGAACAGGAGGTATATAGCCTTCCGTTTTGGGTAGGCTGTAAACTCGCCGGAGACAACTTAAGCAGCGCGACTGAAGCAACCGAAAACAAAGAAAGAAAGAAACATAGAAGTAAGTATGGAATGGTGGTAATGACGCTCGTCGATAAATTCGGGATCAGGCAGATCTACTCCGAAAGTGTCGAGAAACTACTTCGAAAGTGACTAGAAACGTGACAGAAAACATGAAAAAGACTGTAAATTTAAGACGAAGTGAACCACCTGTATTGGAAGATAATGAATCTCATTCCGGTATCATCTTTTCTTATGTTAGCTTGCGAAAAAAGTGAAGACGGTGAGAAGGCTTAATTATATATCGGTAGATAGCTGTAAAAGTAAAGTAAAGTGGCATTCAAACAAGTCGTTATGTTTAATTGTCAAGGTACATACCATGAGCTCGTTGTCTTCTGTTGATTGGCTCGCTATTCGCGAGTGACAAACTTGTACACACAAGGGAACAAGAGAACGGCAAACCTAAAATTCAAGGACATTTCAGAGGATTCACAAGATTTGAGCCCAGTATTACTGGAAAGAGACTTGGTAAAATATAATAACGGAACAATGACATGAAACCGGAGCTAAGTTTTTGATTTTACAACGAGGAATGAACAGTGTTTAAGCTCGTTTACAACTAAAAGATGATTGAACCTTTTTGACCAAACGAAGATACAGTAGTTCACAAGCTGATTCTTAAGGTCTTAAAAACAAAGGAAAAGAAAAATAAAGAAGCTCTAGAAGTAAAGGTTAGTGCACTGCACTCCAGATTTTAAGTCCTCTGCACCTGTAAAAATTCTGAAGAATCATGCGACACAAGGCCAAATGCAATGTTCGAGAATCTTATCCAAGTGGAGAACCAACAATTTCTATTCAAGCCATGCCATTGACGTCACAAACAAAATTCCTGCCTTGAAAGCTCCTGAGACGAGGTACAAACTTCACCATGATCACCAATACCTATTTAACAATTATTCGCCGAAGGCGAAGTGAATATTATTCAAAAATGTTCACTGAGCCAGAGGTGAATAATTGTATTAGTATGACTGCTCAGGTACTTTCGAATTGTTTTCTAAAATCTGTAAATTAAGAATTAAGCATATTTTTTTTTCTAATTGCATTGAGTACTCGTTTCAAGATTAGCAAGCCTTTACCTTTTTCTTGACGCTCTCGGGCATATCTCGTAAGGGATAAATGCACCACGCGGCGATGTTTTCTTCCTTCGACGGTGGAAAAGAAACAGCAAGATTCTCCTACCGAAAAACGTTTGATCGAAAATTGAAGTGAACACCTATGATATATAGATAATGTTTCTGCTATTCTCAAACAAAAGTAGAAAACTGAAAGCGGACGTTGAGTACTTGAGTGTTTCATAACTAATCGTGAGCCAATAATTATCATACATAAAGAATGGCAAGTAAAAGAAAACCAAGGAAGTTTTATCAGACAACACGTACTTGATGTTCCACAGCCATAAGGCGAGTAAGACGTTGAATGAGCAGCGACAAATGGACATAACCAGCACTTGAAGCAAGCAACTGTGATAACTGCGAAACAAAGCCAACAATGACCGTAATGAATGTTAGACTGATCCACAGTTCGCCACAAAACGTTCCGCTAAGTGTTCCTATACGTTGTGGCCAACCGAACCACAGAGCGAAATTATTGCTTTTTGTCATCCAGAGACGCTGCATGTACAAATACTTTAGCGTTTTATCCACCAAGGGAATCTTAATCGACAACTATTGTTAAATCCCAAAATACCTTTTGAAATTCAGTGTTTCCAAAAGTTCACACACTGATAAAATAGACAGTAATTTTTGTTTTGTTTTTTATTTTCTTCTTTGCAACGAAGACCTTGCAGTCAACTGAAAATGAAGGCCTCGCTGACGGATATTTCCTGTACGGTAGTCACCTGCTGTAAGCCAACATGAATAAATGATCCCTAGCTAAACCTGAAGAGTAGGGAGCCTACTTCTGTCACAAAACGCGAGAAATAGTATCCTAGGCAGGGTAGAAGAATGAAAGGTGTTTTTTTTTCACAAGGGTTGGTGTTTGAAGGCCTCAGTGGCAAACCCAGACTCAAACTTCCCTTCCCAACATCCCAAATTCCAATTTGACCTGGAAACGGTAGAAAAGAAGAGCCACCTCATGGAATGTACGCTGCTTTAAAATCTTATTATTGTTATCATTGTTATTGTTGTTATTATTATTATTATTATTATTATTATTATTATTATTGTTATTATTATTATCATCAGTATCATTATTATTATCATTATCATTGTTATTATCATTATTTATCATTATTAATTGCCTCAGAGTCGAAAATTCACCTACCAGTTGAGTAAGAACTATCACATGTCCCGAACACAGCTCGGCAGAGCCCCACCTACATGTGGACAAAAAAACTTATGTTGTAGGGTCTTCTGATTATGCACTAAATGAAAAGTAGTTGAATAGCATGTATCAAACATGACACTGTATGTCTACCTTGCCATGAAGCACCACACGTCACTCGAGAGCAAAGCACACAGCAGGTCATCCTGAAGGATGTGCTCCAACAGGCATCGTTCCTAAGAGAAAGGAAATAAAGGGGAGGTGTAATTGAAGTAAAACTCCTGCAGATATGTTAGCCCTTTAGCTCCCAAAAGTGAAAAATATGCAACATCTCCCTATAATATCCATACATGATCCAGCAAACAGGTAACAAGAATGCTAAAACTTAAACTTAATCAGTAGAAATTCTGATCTCGGTCTAACAGTAAATTCTTGTAATTAATATAATTATAAGGAATTGTGTAGCAGCTAGAGGGGAGAATTATCAATCAGATCTTGGGAATCAGAGGGTTAAGATAAATAGATCATTGCATGAAAATAAAGGAAAATTGAAGCCAAAAAAAGGAATATTTTAGATGAAAAAAGTTCAAATGAAATAAAGAAAACCATTGCATGAATGTTCACAACCTGACTACATTTCAATTCTCTGAGTTCAAACAATGTGGTAAAGGTGTCTTGTCTCAGAGGTATTGCAATCAACTGGTCTGTCAGTGTAAGAACTGAGCCATTCTTGAAGCAAATTACAACATGGTTCTCAATGTCCTGACATTTAAGACAAGTTATGAGCCCTGTGTTTCTATTAGCACTACTTACCACAGCAGAAAAACATACTGCTGGTGTGGAAGCCACAAGAGAGCACATTCTAGTACAAACATGCTCATACAAAGTTACCTCTCTGAGGAAACAACAGAATCAAAATGATAATTTATCTTTGTCAGTCTTCAAATTAATTGCCTAGTGAGCATAAAATATTGAATGGTTAGCAAGCTTTAGACAATTAATGCAACAAATTGTCCAAACTCCTTAGTTAGGGGGAAAATAGGTTTAAAAATATTTTATTTATTGACCAATAACATTTATTATCATATGGCATGTATGGCCCTGTGTGCAAGCCCATAGAAACCATAGTGAAAGCTGACATGTGTAAGGCCAGACAGGTTGATGTGGGTTGGTCCCTAATAAGCTGTCTGGCCTTGCACTTACACAGACTACAAAAATTAGTGTTTTTTTCTTTTTATGAATTATGGGTTTTAAAAGTTCTGACAAGAAAGACAAAGCAAAACTTCCCAATTTAGAATCTGTTTTGTTGTTGTCCCATGAGCTTTTATCGCATACTATCTAGGTTGAAACAAAAATTTTCAACATTCAGTGGTCATATGATAAAATTCTTATTGCCTGAGTTTGGTCAGGATGGGATAATATTTGGTTGTCAGTCAAGGCCCATGGACCTTGCTGCACTCTGTACATCATCTGTACAGTCAACAAGTACACATCGACTTCCTAGTCAAGAGATGCTGGACCTTAGGTGAGCACGGTACTGCACTCCACATTATAGGACCAGCAATATATCGGTCGGCAATCGACCGACTATCGGTCGACAGTCGACCGACAGTCAACCGATAGTCGCCTGATATATAGACCGATAGTCGACCAATGCATCACCCAATATGTACACATATATTGGTCGACTGTTGGCCGATATATCGGTTGACTATCGGTCGACAATCGACCAACTATCGGTCGATAGTCGACCGATATATCGACCAACTGTCGGCCTATGCATCAGCCAATATGGGCACATTTATTGATCAACTGTCGGCCGTTATATTGGTCCACTGTCGGCCGATCTATCGGTTGACTATCGACTGATAGTCGGTCGACTGTCGACCAATAGTCGACCTATAGTCGGTTGATAGTCGACCATCGGCCGATATGTAGACCGAGGCCACCTATAGTACACATGATCCGATAATTCTAAAGAACAAGGCCCACCACCAAGTAAAAAGAGGTTGAGGTTCTATAATTATATTCATTGATTTATAACATTTATTAACTCCCTAGTTTAATGTAACAACACAGTTGTAATTTTTTCTTCTTTTAGCACATGGCCACACCTCAATGGTTTTCCCTTGCTCATCACACCTTCTACACATAATGGCAGGCTAACCTCCACAACACCTGAAAATAATAGAAATGCACATATTAAAACATGCAGGCATGTTAACAGCACATCATCAAAGAATACTTACACTGACTGAAATACTGAAACACTGCCTCCAAAAGTGAATGACGACATTCCTCCTGTTGAAGACAATAAATACCGTAACATGCTAAATGGCGTAAGGAAATTTTTTTCTTTTGCTTGTTGTTATATACATACATATTTCTTTAACAGACCTTGCAATTATCATGGCAATGCCACTTTTTACATTTTCTCTCTGTTGCAATTTTCTTTTAACCACAGTAGAGTTACACCCTGTACCTTACCTCTGGGTAATTAGTAGGTGAGATCCAATATGCAAACACATCCTCTACAAAAACAAAAACAACAACAACACTGCATTATTAGTGAAGACTTTAGAAAAACATTGCAGTAAAAATTACTTCCTTTCTTTTAATCAAATCAAATCAACCCACATAACCAGCCACATTGCAATTCAGACAAAAAGTGCACAATCAGAGGTATAAATGATGGCACATGCCAAAGTTTTCTCTGTTAGAAGTTCTTATTCAATATTGAAGCACAACCTTTCCAAGATAATGTTGAACTCAGTCTGCAACTGAGGTTAAAGATAGAAAACTCAACATTAGAGGAGTGGGGAGGTGGAGGCAATGACATTAGGACCAACCGAGTGAAAGATTAAGGCTATCAAGATCTGGGCCACTGATTGTATTTTAATTCTTACCAGACAAATGTAAATTAAGTAGCAAAAAAAAGGAAACTTTTAGAAGCCTAGGTAGTGATAGAAATGACAAAAATGAGGTTATTTTTCAGCTGTATTAATCAAAAAGGAGTTTATAGTGGTTGCAGTTAGCAGTTAAGATTTGGTAGACATTACAGTTAGTATTGGAGGAGTTTGTTCAAGTTAATTACCTGGTGTACTTGGTAGAACACTCAGAATAGTAACCAGCAAACAGCAGTGTGCAAAGTGACTCTTGTCATCCACCACTGAAAGAAAATCCACCAAAATAATGATTTACATTAGAAACTACACTCCCATGACTGTCTGGGAAAATCTAAAGATAAAAAATACTTTCTATGACCATACTGCTAAAAGCCCAAAAAGAATGATGAATGCCTCCTATTTTTCAGACTTACCTAATGATTTCCTAGTTATTAGTTTGGCAAAGTGTTTGTTTTTCACAATAACAGAAAGCAATGGCTCCACCTTAGGAAAAGACAAAGATGTTTCAAATAATAATTACCACTACCATATAAGCATACTCAATACTTCCATTATCACTAAAGTTATCATAAAATATGACACAGTTGAAGTGTCAAGGACTTGATTAGTAATGGAAACGTGACCACCCATGTATGTATTAATTATGATAACTTTTATAGACAAATATATGACAAAGAGTTGTAAAAAAAACAGTATTAACTTTTGGTTGAATATTTTTTGAATATAGAGGAAACAAATTTCTATAAGCAATAATACAATACCATACTTTATTCAGGAGATACAAATAATAATAATAAAAATACCTCTTGAGACAGAAATTGTGAGGTTAACCCTATGCATGACAGTTCCCATAAATAAAAAGCATAAATGTCATGTGCAACCTAAGAACTATTTACAAGCTGTAATAAAATGCAATATCAATTATTTTCCAAGTTAAAAATGATAAAACATACTTATATACTAAACAAAGAAATATATTTTGCACATTAATCTCACCACTATTAATAAGGCAGATTTTATACCCTGAACTGCAGAAGCATCAATTTTTGGAGCACTTAGGCTTGGAGGTAAAGTGCTGAGAGATGGAAATAAAGAAACACCTATTATACACTTAAACTAACACTAGCTAGTTTAAAGAGAAACAGTGTCATGGGGGTGGGTAAGTGCTAATTATAAATTGCTGTAAATAAAATACAAGTGAATTACATTGAATGCTTTAGAACCATTATCCTCTTGTATATAAATTTTTTCAAAAAAATTAGCAGGATGGACAGTTTCCTTTACCATATGAAAAGCATGTGAGTTGTCAAAGTAAAATTTAACACAGTTTTACACATACCTTTGAATCATTAACAGAAAATGAAAAATATTTTCCAAACATGTGTCATAGTAACCATCATATTCCTGTAAAAATGTTGATGACAAAAAGGAACATGTAAACTAATGTGCTTGAATTCAGTATTAAACTACAACAAATTAATCACATTATATATTTCAAACAGAGGATTATTTAACAGAAGCTCATATGAAACTGATTGAGATGGAAAGCAGGTTAGTGTTCTATTGACCATTTCCTTACCTTTGTGAGATGAACAAGGTGACCCACCAAAAATCGCTTAATTTTAAGCATCTTAGCCAGAGCCACTTCATCACCAGTAACCTGAAAAATCAACTAACATCTATCACCACAAGTTCAAGAATGAGGACAAAAATCTAAATAAACAAATTATACCATACAGTTAAATCTACAACTGATATTCACTGAATTAGACAGTCCTCTGTATAACCTTTTGACCATCAGAACTACCAGTATCTTCTGCTCTGAATGGGGCAAGTTGAACACATCGCATTAGTTTGGTCTCAATTGAGGTACACAAATGACAAATCAACCTGTCCACCTGTAACACAAAGCTCAAGGTAAGACCTTAAATTACTCAAACATACAAGTTTTTAAAGAACAATGAAGGTTAATGGCACAACTTAAAAAGACCAGAGAACATAAATCAAATCCCATAGCAACAACAGACTTGTGATAGAATCAGACAAGAAGACAGAATCTTTGATTGAAGATCAAAGATGAAGAGTAATGGCCAGAGATTGAAAGCAATCTCCCCCAAGGAAGAATTTTTAGTCTTCACCAATGCCCTACAGGGTAGAAGAGAAGGTATGACAAACAGTGTTGTCTCCAAAGACATACATGTAAATACACACTTACTTCTAAATAGTTCTTGATGTGATCTCTATGCTTGGTTACAAGTCTGTTGATCCCCAAAAATTTTGAGATATGCTTTAAATCCACAACTCAATACTTTGTGGTGGTGAAACATCAAGTGCATTACAATAATGAAACCTTGCAACAAATACTGGAATTAGTACCAAGGGCACTTGTTAACTTTGACATCCAAATGGGAACTGACAGACACTGACATTTATGAATCTTTCCTAGATCTCATCAAAGCAGGTCTATCACAATGCTTAATCCAAATATTTAAATTTTAATATGTTTGAGCAGTGAGCAAGATAACATATTTATGTATTTCAGGTATATACACTACACTTTATCTACTGTTACTTGATGTTAGTAATAATGACATACTTTTTTAACACTTTCCATGTGTTCACCAGTATACTTGTATCCAAATCACCAATAAGAATGCAAACGTCAAGGAGCTGATGGCACACTGTGTCATAAAAGAAAAACTAGCAGATGAAATAAGGACAGTTTGAGCAACACTCCATGAAAATTAATCATAGCTATACCATAATATAACCAAAATCATTGTAGTGTCAGTTTTAGTAAGTAACTCTGAGGTTTCATCAGCTACAAATGACCAATTCCTGATAGCAATTAAGAAGGAAAAAAAATAAAATTCTCTTGCTGACAAGTGTTTTTCCATAATATTCTCCTTCTGAATGATCTTAATAATAGTACATGTAATTTACCATCTATTTATTAAGTAATTCAAATTATCCCCTGCTCACCTTCTGTAATATCTCTAACATCCTCATCAGATGCATCATAATTTAACTGGACTTTGTCAAGTAACTCCATCAATCCCTTTGGTAAATAAAAATATTGGATGATATTTTCACAACTCTTGTTTTTTTACTGGTAAAAAAAAACCTGGTCTCCAATGGTTTAATTATATTATATGAGCTCAGATAAAGCATTCAAACCATAGGTAGTGACCAAACCAACACCATACACTGTATACTCTGATGTGTCTTGTCTCAACCCATATGCTAGAAAATTTCTAGTTTTCATTAAATCTTTCCTTTGATATTTTTCCATTTTTTACACCCCCTTCTTCTCTTTTTAATTTTTTTTAATGGGTTGGCCAAGGGCATAAGCATCTAAAAACAAACAATAGCCCTTTATAAGCATATAGCTGACCTATTTACCTTCTGTAGCTGGTAAGATCTCTTAAACAACATGGCTAGATCCTGAGACACAACATGGAACAAATCACCATACACTTTTTCACTATCCTGCAAGGAAAATCACGAATTTGTAGAGCAATTATGATTTGATTATACTTCCCACATATAAATTAACCACTTACAATTTAATGTTGTAATATCTGAATTTGTTTGAATAAAAAGTGTCAATTAGAATGTACCTTGCAGTGTTTAAAAGTAGCATTCACAGTCTGCAGTACAGCTGATGGAAGGGAATGAATGTTTTCAATAAAGAGTTCCTCTGTAAGGGAAAGTTGAGTCACATTCCCAACACAAGTCTCCAGACACTCCATAAATGCCATAACTAGCTGTAAAATGTACAGAGAAAAATTTAAGAGAACGAAGTATGATATTAAGTGAGTCCTTGACATTGCATTTGTCTCCTAGGTCTTAATTCATATTTAATTTTCTATTCCACACTTTCCTAGTTCATTTATTTTTGTATATGACAGAATCTGACACCCCTTTTAATTACACCCTCCAATTCCCAAAATACCAGATACATAATATCAAAACTGCATGGCTTCTCTCTCCACATCCAACACATTAATTTTAACTCAGGTTTTTTATCCTTGCAATAATTGATCAGATTTCCTTTCCCACAAGAGGTTTGAAAAATCATGATTTGTGTTTATCTAACAACTGGCTACAATATTGTTGACAGTATGAGTGTAATCAGAGCATGAACACAAACCTGTAGAAGTGACTGGACTGTTTGTAATCTATCATGGCTTCTTTCTTGATCAACAGCCTGTGCTTGTAGTGACTTAATAATCTGCTCTATTTCCAAAATGGCCTCATAAACAGCATCGTATACCTAATAGACAGTCAACCAAGGTACAAATAGTTAATAGTTTCAAACAAATGGAAGGTCAAAAAATTTAAGCTAGTTTAGAAATATATTTTCTGTATTGGAAAATACTGTAATGTATGTCGAAATGAGAAAAATACAAATCAAACTTGTACAAAATCATTTTGACTTGATGCTGGTTTATAACTCATAACTCAAAGAAAAATAACAATTGAACTCCAATGAGTTACCAAGAAAGAACTTGTCCAAGTTACAACATCAATACAATATCAACCAGACAATTGATGAGAGTAGAAAAAGATATAAATTTGGGGATTATTAATTGATCCCCTATAAGTAACATCTCAAGATCTGTATGGCAGACAGTAAGGGCAATAACTGATGATATTTTGGGAGTACAAATGTTAAAATATAATCATTAGACATTTCAAGAAGCCCATGAAGTTGAGAAAAAAAGTGTAATTTTGTTATTTATAAATGTGTTTATATTCATAGCAACAGATGAACAGATGGCTACAAGATGAAATAACAGTATACAAGGTACAATGTATGATTGGATGTTGTGTTTTCCTTAACAGAGAAGTCCTTTTTTGAATTTGAAAATTGCTTCTTCAGCTGTATATTGAGGGCCCTAAGTCAACATAAATGTTTTTAACAAAAAAGTGACTACCTTTGGCAAGATTCTTGAGAAAAATTGGGCCTCTACTTCAACTAAGGATAAACTGGGAAGAGCTTGACTTGTGAGGTTTTTCAAATAACCTAACAAAACAAAAAGACTTTTATTTTGTTTTGATACATGAAATACTAATGGTTATAATAATAATAATCACCAGCACCACACCATCATTGTTATTGTAATGGTTATTCTTGTTTAAATCAGCATCCCTAGCTTTAACCCTTTAACTCCCATGAGTGACCAAGATAGAATTCCTCCTTATAATATCAAAACAATATCAAGCTGAAGAGTAATGAGGATAAAGTCAAATATCATTAGGGGATTATTACTTTATCCAATACCAAATTCTCCAAATTAACATCACAAGAACTGTAAGGCAGACAGTAGGAAAATTGCTGATGAGATCTTGGGAGTTATAGGGTTAACTGTGGCAGTTGGTAGTTTGGTTCAAGGTAACATGTTGATTAGAAAAAAACTATCCTTTATAAAACAATACCTAGCTTTTCAGTTCTATCTGGAGTCTCACCAAAGGATTTCTGATACAATTGGATTACTGTTAAGGAACAATTTTCATTATACTGATATAATTCAGTTTTACAAAAGATACTACTGTAAGGTAATTAAGCCACAATAGCGATGAGATACTCTCTTATCTAGGTATGATATATTTGGTAGTTCAGTGCAGGTTTAATTCAGGACTTAAAATTGAAAGGTTGTTGCTTTAATAAAAATTAGCATAATTCTCCAAGGTGATTGGTTATCACCAGCCCAATTTTAACACTAAATAAGACAGTGCATGCCTCATGCATATAATTGTGTATACTGTGTAATTAGACAGCGCAAAGCATATATGCTTGCTGTCTCACCTTCTGCCAAGTTAACTGTGTTTTCTTTAATCAAAACACATAACAGATGGCTAGTTTGTTACTAAAATTTCTTCCTAGTTTTGATTAAATGGTAACAGGACTTACACCTGTAATGTTGTGTGAGTCTCAGTCTACAATCACACAAGTTTGTAACTAACAAATCGGACTACTGTTTTGTTTATCACTCATAGGGTTATTGACCGAATTGGACTGTATAAAATATAAAATGAATATGTATCGCTTGTAAAGTGGAAACCCCTTTGTACTGTACACATGTGTGTACATGTACTACTTCAAATTAGGTTAAATTTCTATGGTGACTGATTTGCATGGAGACAATAACGGAAAATCTCAATAAACCTTGGTTAGCTTTGTAATGAATGAAGCTAACTAAATGCCCACAGAACAATTAATGAGTCATACTGAAGTGTTCCAACAGTGGTAAAAGAAGTGGTCGGTACAGATAGCCTGAAAATTCCACGCACCCATTGCTTCAAGTTAAATTAGTCATTTACAGGAACATCAGTTTTCTATTTTTGAGCAACAGTGGAAATTTTTCCCGTAGGTTTATCATGCAACGTTATTTTCAATCTTGTACGCTTTCAGGCTCGAAAGCGAGTATTCGCGTAGAGAACACTTACAAGTTGTCTGATAATTCTATTACTAAACAATACACGCTGGCTGAGTTAAAAAGGATACGATAATAGAATTGAGCTGACTTGCGTCTGACTGGCTCTGCGAACCCATGCCGAAAATTCGGCATTTCACGATCAATTCATTCGCCAGAAGTTCATTTTTGTCTCCACAAGATAGCATTGAACGCGCGCTCTACTAACGCTGGTGACTAGTTACAGCGGAACGCCTGCGCAAACAATTTTTGGCGGGAAATCAACCAGTCAACATTCCACGCGATCGTGACCATCGACAGACAGCTTTCAGTCACAAAAGAACCTTGGTCAATTTGCTGATTTCTTCTATTTTGTCCAACGAAAAGGGAAAATGGTGCATGAAACTGAACCTGAATATCCTACGGAAATTTCTGAACGGTAAGATTCAGCGATCAAAATAAAATATTGGCCATGGCTCGATACATTTCAGCAGATACTAAGCGATCGCCGACCAATGCATATCACAAAATCAGCCTCTGACTTTTTGTCAATTGGATTCAAGGGCTTTTGGATCGATCGAGATTGTATTCTGTTGTATATATTTTCAGGTTGATAGAGCTCGCGGAGGAATATAAGGATGGCGTTTTCACCGAGAAGGTAAAGTCGACCTTCGGAAATGTGATCTCCAATAATTAATCAATGGTAAACGCAGCGATCAAACATAGGACATTTGCAAGAGGATCAATTTTGGCAGACCTGAGAAAACCTCTCGGTGGAAATTTTGTAAAATTTCTGTCCGCCGGCCAGCTTTAATATGTACAAATTGTTTCCTACACAGGGCTATGTGATGAAAAAGCTTAAGCTTTTAAAACCGTTGTCGGCCAACTCGGTACAAGAAAAGTAAGCTGTAGAATGATATATATTTTTTTAATTATTTTGTCTGCTTTTGTGCTGTTTTGTTTTTGTGGTTGTTTTTTTTTTTTTTGGTGATTTTAATCACGAGTTACTAAAATGGCCTTACATCACCTGATAAAAAAGCAGACTTTAATTATTGGTGTAGTTGTTGTTAAGAGAAGGGGTGGTTGTGGGAATTATTTTTGTTGAAATTACACTCATAATCCTTCCACTGGATTTATTTTGAAAACCACCGTGTTATCTCTATCGTAGGATTCAGAAAGCTCAAGACGACTACAAAGAAGGAAAGGCAACCGAAGTAAGTTTCTGATTCAGTTGATAATTGCTTTTCCACATTATCCCATTGTAATATGCTGATTGCAAGTGCTAAGCTATAAAATTATTTTGTAAAGACAATGCATGCTCAAAGCATTTACATTTCAGATCTTATTTTCATTTTTGTTCACTGCTACAGGAGCAACTCATAGACCAGTTGAAAGAGCTCCTCTCTGAGATTGGTCACAGAGCTAGCAATGGATGTGGTGCAGTTCCATTATCTCCAGCATCATGTAATGATGGTCAACATAGCTTAATGTCATCTGTGAAAGAAGATCCAATGGAGACAGAAGATGTAGCCTCCAGAAACGGAACAAGTAGTAATGACAACACTGATCCTGGTGCCTCAGGAACAAACTCTAATGAAATTATGCAGACTGATGACTCAGATAATAAACCATTTATTGACTCAACTGCAGGGGCGTCAAATGGCAATTCAAAGGAAGGCCACATTGAAAATGAAGCACAGACAGCCTCATTATCCACTGGCAAAGGAGGTAGGTATAATGTGATGAATGTGATAGAGGTTGTGGTTAACCATCTTGACGATATATAACAATAATAAAATATTAATTTATTCTTATGTGGATCACTTGTGTTAACCATGTGTTGGTAGTCTCCTTTTGAGGTTCAGATCTACTCTTTACTGTCATGTACTGAACATTACAATCACTGTCACTCTCTGGGGATCATCCTCTAGAAGGTGACCTCAAAAACTGCCTATCATAATGCTTCGTAAGGTGCTGTACAAACAATTGACTTCATCATCTCATCACTAAGAATAATTGAATCAATCAAATTTCTTAATGGTAACATCATACTTTCCCTATCTTGTTTGTGTTACTTAACAGGCAGGCTTTTTATTTCCAATTTTCCAGGGTCATCTTTGCCGTTAGAGAAAACCCCTCCTAACTCTGAGGACAAGGTACCTACAAGAGTTTGTTGTGAAATGGAAATGGAAATAACTAACAAAATGCCACAGTGACTGTTAAATGTGACTTTAAAGAATATTAAAAACTATATCAAGGCTGTTTGTCTGACTGAAAAAATTCTTTTGCAGAAAAAAACCAAACTGAGAAAAGAGACTGGCAGGCAACTGGGTATTAGAGAGATGTTTACTAAAGGGTAAGATACAAGTACATATGATAAGAGTCAAGTTAGAATGAATAATGTTTAAAGGATTTATTTAAATAATTGTACTTGACCTTATGTAGCAGATATGTTGTGGTCTGGGTTAATGTACCTGACTTTCCTCAAGTGTAACCATGTCAAGAAAGAGATTTGAATCAGTAATCTGTTGACAGAAACCTTTTGAATCCTAAGATGATTTGCAGTAAATGTAAACTTAAATGGTTTTTCTGTGACCAGAAACAAAGGGTTATGGCTGCTTAACACAATTGGGCCTCTGGTTACTTAAGTATTACAATCTCCTTGGATGGGAGTTGAGACTATTTAAAGACAATTTTCAGCAGTTAGGCTGGATTCTGTATTTGTTAACTCTCAGACAGAGAGTTACTAGCACTATTTGTGCAAAGTGTGATGTCTCAAAGACCCAACCACAGTGAAATTATGGCCTCCAATTGTAACCAGAGCAGTCAATAGCAGAAGTCATTACATTTTAGTGTTCCGCCACTTCATTTCTCACATTATGTCTGCTCTTCCCTACCAACATGTTTAGTAGAACTTTTGTTCCTTCCATCACAGACAAAACGTACATAACAACCTTGTCTAATAAGTAGTGGATTGTATTTAGAATTATTGTTATTATTATTATTCAGTAAATGAATGTTAATTTTTAGGCCTGCTAAAAGAAAGAATACAGCAGATGATGGTGAAGATGCTGGTGAGACCAGTGAAGATTCATCAAACAGCATCATTAGCAAAGTATGTAGTCTACTTTCACTGTACCACTTCATCATTATAATAAATATTATTGTGGATTTTTTCAATAAAAACATCAACATCACTGTTAATCAGTATGTTCATTTGGCAGGATAACAAACGTCTTAAAGTGTCAGAAGATGAAAGCACTGATGAAAAAGAAAAAGAATTGTCAGAAACAGAAACAGGAACAGAAACAGGAACAGAAAGGCAAGAGTTGACAACTTTACAAATACTCATATGAGTTTGAAAGCTTGAATATTATATACTATTCTCAATCTTGTTTGGTTGACCCTCAGGGTTTGTTTTGATCATAGAAAAGAATTGCCAAATTAGATGAAAAATAAAATTTTTGTAACTTATATCAAAATTATCTCAGTCAGTAGCACAATCCAAGAAATTTTATTGTTATTGGTGTGTATGCATTGCAGACATGCATACATACATTTAAATATATTTATATATATTATATATATATATATATATATATATATATATATATATATATATATATGTGTGTGTGTTTGTGTGTGTGTGTGTGTGTGTATGTATGTATGTATAAAATAATTGTCCATAGTCATCCCTATCAAATTAGAATACTCTAATTATTGTTTTTGCAAGTCATAGAACATGTAGTTATTGGTTTAACACCTACCAAATTTCAACATGATAATGTTGTAAATATATTTTTTCTTTCTCTTGCATGTGTTAATTCTTTTTTTGTTCAACAGCTATCAGCTAAGAGAATCCTCTGCAAGGGCAAAATGTGAAGGGGAAAAAACACAGGTGCTAAAAATGTTTGAATTCTTCTTGTCATACTGAAGACCTCTATGAAAGTTCTGTAGAAATAAATATATTTCTCAGGATTTGAGAGAAAAAGTAAAATCTTAAATGTTCTGGTAATATACAACAATGGAAGGTGGAAACGTTTTCTTGGTTTACATGTAGGTCAAGTATTTGCATGAAAGTCATCAGTTTGAACCCTATTCAAGCCACAATTTTTAATGCTTTATTTCAAAACTACCTAGTCATTTCTCCAAGTGAAATGATCTTTCTTCAAATGGCATCTATCTTGCTCTTTTAAATGATAATATGTTTGATCATTCTGTAGCCTCCTGTCAAATGTAAGGAATGCAAGCAACTTCTGGACAGTCCTGACTTGAGACTTTTCCTTGGTGACTGTGATGATGCTGTAAGTTTATGATACATGTTGCTCTCCACTAGGCAGTTTTTGAAGTTCCTTGAAGTTGTGCAAATGTTTGTTATGGTTCAAATTTTTACTAGTGGGAAACGTAAAGGACATGAATCTTACTATGTACCTAGTTACGGTTCTCTTGCAGTTAGCTATACAATGACTGGTATCTGACAAACATGTATACTAAATATTATCTTCTGACAACCATTTCAATATGACTAAAATTGAATGTTCTAACTTCCTGCCTGTCTTAAGGGTTGTTGTCTTATGAAATGTCACAGCCAGTATGTTTGTTCTAACATGTCAACTGATATTATTATACATGAGACTTACTATAAAATTTCTGAGTGGTCGAGACCATACAGTCAGCATACAATAGCATGTGAAGTTGACATGATATCCCAATATCTGCTGCTGATATTAGGTTATTATGTTGTGTTCAAAGTCTTACTAGTTTCCAAGCCCCTTGTCTATGAAGTGTTCTAAACTTTTGCAAACTCAGAGAATTGTTTTTATTTTTCAGATTGTTTATAAAATGTATAATAAAACAATTACTGAATTTTGGTTTTCCCATAAAATCATGATACATCAAACTTTGTGTCTGTGTTGTCTGCCCCAGCCTTCAGCTTCTGCAGGTAACTCAGACCTCAGCATTGATAATTCATGATATCATGCTCAACCTCATCCAGTAATTGCTTATTGTCTACCAGGTGGAAGAATTTGTTGCCTTAACCGATCCACGTTTGTCTCTGTTCTCTGGTGAGGAGGAACAATTTGACAGCTATAACGACAGACCACAACACAAAATAACAAATTTCAGGTAAGGAATTTTTGCATCTTTACAATTGTCACATTCATTAATCAAATGAAATAAAAGTTAAGATGATGAGAGCTCTTCATATTTCTTTGCACCATTCTATCATGCTTCACCTCTTCTATTCTTTTCCCACCTCTTCCGATCTGTTCCATTTTAAGTTGCATCGTACCAGTCCATCAAGTTGCCACAGTTGTCCTTAAGTTCTTCTTACTCTTTAATATTATTATGCATTTATTTATAGCATTTATGACAAGAACACTCACCTGTGCCCTTTTGACTCTGGCTTGATAGAGAAAAATATAGAACTATTCTTCAGTGGATACCTTAAACCAATCTATGATGAAAATCCAAGTCCAGAAGGTACATTGTATTTCAAAAACAGTTTAGAAACATTGGATTAAAATAATTGGAAAAGATAGGGAATCCTTTACAACCTAGAACGAATCACTGAAAAAGTAATTATTTGTACATATTATTGCTAAAATGTGCCTTATTTATAGGTGGAGTTCCAACAAAAGCTTTAGGGCCAATCAATGAATGGTGGACAACAGGATTTGATGGAGGGGAGAATGCTCTCATTGGTTTTACTACAGGTAAAGATTAATCCCTTGATTTACAGTGACTGTAACTCTAATCTTTCTTTAGACTAGTGTATTATTTATTACCTGCTATCCACTGAAATCCATAAGATTGAGTTTGTATACCTTTAGCCTTTGCAGAGTACATATTGATGCAGGCATCTGAGGAATATATGCCCTTTATGAACCTCATGAGAGAAAAGATTGCTATGAGTAAGGTAATGTTTATTTAAAATTTTATCTTTCTAGTTCGGCAAGAATCACAAACTAAAAGATCAGAGCACACAACTGTTATAGGTGGTAAAAGGAAACTAATTATTGGCTAGAATCTGAAGCATATAACCCGGATTCTAAGGCCAATAGTGCTCTCATAGGATATGGATGGGGAGTTGTAAATCCACAAAAACTACCTGAAATGAATGTGCTAAATAAGTTATTACATGAAAGTAAGGACTTCTTTTCTCTGTTACAGATTGTCATTGAATTTATACAAGATAATCCAGAGGCAAGGTACGAGGACTTGCTGAATAAAGTACAGGTAATGACATGATGTTGATGTTTGTTGTTACTGACCATAATTATAATGAAGATGAAGTGATAAGAAGCAGCAAGATGAATATTGTCATATATTTCAATAATTGATAATAATAAATGAACAGATTTTAACTTAATGCATTGTATTTGGTAGCTAATTTCACAAAATTTCAAGTTCTTGGGCTGATTGTGCAACTAGTGCAGTGTACAACTAGGAAGAGCTATCTATCTGATCTATCAAGGAGGACAACTTTAATCCCTTAACCCTCAAGAGTGACTTCCTTCTGATTTCCTCATACAGTATCACCCCTGAATCAAACATTAAGGTCATGAGAATATTGGAAATGATCAACAAGTACAGGAGCTCTTGATTGTGGAGCAAAATCTCCTTGTCAGCACCTTAGGAAATGTGTAGAAAACAGTGTAAAGAATATACATACTGATCTCAGGGTGTAAAAAGTTAAGCAGGTCCATTAGAAGAAACAGGCCTCTGCACAAAAAAGGATCTGTCATGTATAAATGTGCCTGCTGACTCCTTTCTTGTTCACTGAAACTGCATACATCAAATATAAATAAAAAAGTTGATTGTTACAAATAGGACTGAGATGTGTACTTGCGGCTGCCAATCCTAGTTGTGTGGGTTTCCGTGTAAGTCTACAGTTTAGAGCTGCAAATAAATTTATGCAATTCCCTGTACAATGTTGTATGACATAAGACAGAAAACCAATCATAGGATGAGTGATCTATGTTAACCCCTCTTTGCTATGTTATTGTTTCCAAGACTTCTGTGCCTCCAGAAAACTGTTCCACTTTTACTGAAGATACACTGTTGAGACATGCCCAGTTCCTTGTTGAACAGGTAAAAGCTTTTCATTTAACTCATATCAACTCCTATTTGCCTTACCATATTTTTGTATTACAATCTGTCTGACGGTGTATGATACAATAAATTACTGTTATGTCTTTCCTCTGAAGGTCACTGGTATTCTTTAGGAGGATGATGCTAAAAATTGTGGCAGTTTTGAAATTTTGTTCTTTAGATTCATCTTGAATACCTGTAAGGTATCTGTTAATAGGAACCTTTCAGTTTGCAATTGTCATCTTTCATTCTTGGCTTTATGATGTCTTTAGGTGGAAAGTTATGACCAAGCAGCTGATGATGATGAGCTCCCACTATTGGTGACACCATGCATGAGGGCTCTCATCAAGCTGGCAGGAGTTACACTTGGAAAAAGGTTTGTTATTAGACTGACATTATCTTTTTTAATGAAAAGGAGAATTTCATCAAATTTTATGGTACTATGAGTTAAATGACATGAATTTGCAAATTATGCATCTGTTGTGACGCGTTTTTAAGATGAATGTTTAATATCCTAGTAGAAAAAATAGTTGTTGTCTCAGATGTTGTACCAAGGATAAAGACCTGTTTACCTCAAGTAACTGTTTAAACTCCTTGTTTATTCAAGATATTTATCTGGTAGATGAATCAATTGTTTCTATTAAAGCACTACATTTTCTTGATAAGAAACTACCTCAGTCAATTGTTCTTCAGATGTTTTATAGTTGTCAACTTTTTCTATTCAGACGTGCTGCAAGGGGAGTGAAAGTCCGACTAGACAAGAAAAAGAAAGATACAGGTCCATCAAAAGTTAGTACTTACAGTAGACTAACAAATACAAAACAAGTTATCACTTTTGTGCTACATGCTTTTGTACTTCAATATTGAAAAGATGAACACTGGATCATTATTAACCGAAGGTGTCACTGTATAGTTGGCAGACCTCTGGCCTTCTTGCACTATAAAAAAAAGAACATTACAGCAGTTTTGTGTCTTGTAAGTTTTTTGTATAAAGATTTATTAATGGCCTCCCAATAATTTGAAACTGAATTTATTGTAGGCCACCACTACACCCCTGGTGCGGAACATATTTGACATTTTCTTCCAAGATCAAATCGATGGTAAAGAAACAAGAACATCTCGTAGGAAGCGATGTGGTGTTTGTGAGGTGTGCCAGCAGCCAGACTGTGGAAAGTGTAAATCCTGCAGGGACATGGTCAAGTTTGGTGGAACTGGCAGAAAGAAACAGTGCTGTGAAGAAAGAAGGTTTTTGTTCTTCTTTTTGTCTTCTATAATGCATTCATTTCCATGACCCTGAATTTGCTGCATACTGGCTTTTAAAAAATGATTTATTTCATTCTCTTTTCCTCAAGACCTAATTAAGTTTGTCTTTAAATGTAGGTGCCCTAACTTGGCTGTTGAAGAAGCTGAGGATGATGAAGATGTCACAGAGGAGAGTGAAGAAAATGTGAAAATGGTAAGTAAAACTGTACTTAAATTTCAAGGGTAAAAGGAAGACATTTTAATAGCTGATGTTCATGAGGTAATGTTATTTATTTTGTGCATATTTTTTTCTGTTCCAGAGTCCTAACAAGGATATGGTGAAGAAGAAAAAAACAACACATAAAACTGCAAAATCAAAGAAAGGGATTAACGAGGTGAGTTTACTTTTTTAAAGGCTATGTGCAGCTCTTGCTTAACTGTAAGTAACTGTTTGTCTTCAATGTTAATAGCAACAGTACAAAGAAATGTTTGATTCATGACAGTGCCACTTAAACAATGTCAGTTTTGAAAATGGCTGATGTATAAGAAGGGTTAAAAGGATAGGCAGCAAACAGCATTTACAATGATAGGAAAGAGGTGTTTCTTACTCCTTTATATCTAAAAACTTTGTTTTTTCATTAGAGATTATACAAAGAGCACAAATTGTATCATGTTGAGTGATCACTTGATTTTTCCACAGCTGCCTTTCATTCATTAAAATGTGTAATCAGTTGTCAAGGGTTCCTAAAGAAGAATGATTCTAAAAACCTTTTTTTGTCCATTATTAGACCAAAGTTGAATGGATAGGAGATCCTTCTAAAGTCAGTGGAAAGAAGAAATACTACTCATCAGTTCTTATCAACAGCCAAGAGGTTCGTATTCTCACTTTTCTGTGGAATCTTGGCTCAGCTGTCAACACAAGCCAATACCTTCTTTTGACCTATGGCAGGTACAAGTGGGAGATTTTGTGAAGGTACGCCCTGAGGATCCTCACATGCCACTTTTTATTTCCTGTGTGTGCTACATGTGGGAGGCAGCAAATGGTGACAAGATGTTTCACTGCAGATGGTTCAGGTACAAACCAAATGCTCTGTGCCTATTGCAATGTTACAACAGGCATTACATGTTTCTTTCAATCAATTGATTGTAAAGCTTCGATGTCTACCAGCACATATTGTAGATCATTTATAGTGAGCTTTTCTATTTTCTATGCAGAAGAGCAATGAATTTGTTAAAATAACAACATGGCTACAGCAAAGACAGCTGTGTAGTTTCGTTGCTACCCTACTCTGAACATTTCAGACTCACATGTCAAGTAACAAACATTCTGCATATTTTCTCTCAATACCATATCATTGGTTCTAGCCGTGGCTCAGAAACTATTTTGGGTGAAACAAGTGATTCTAAGGAGCTTTTTCTTGTGGATGAATGCGATGACAACCCTCTTGGTTCCATTGTACAGAAATGTGTTGTAAGTTTATCTGAATATATCCTCTGGTCGTATTTAGTCCTTTTCAATACATTTTGTGCATAAAAGAAATACACTGATTTTGCTTGTGGCATTCTTGGCAAACATGCAACTCTATCCTTGCCCTCATTCCAGCATTATGAGGTAGTCGTTTGCACTGAGACTCCAACGCCTGACTGCTCGGATCACATCAACAATTAAACATTTATTGAGGTTTCAACAGAAAGGAGCAATAGAATATTGAATTGAGTGGATGAAACTGATTTCGGATATTTCTGCGTCGCTTTATAACAAAACTTGAACAACATTTTGCTCAATTAACCAGAGCGAATTTTCTCTAGAAATTTCGCAACTCTTTATTGTCCGCGGTGAAATATCTTTCGAAATTTAGGCGTACCGAAACAATAGGTGACTCAAAAGTTCGTGGAAAATTCGCGGAAATTTCGTTCAGAGTGAAATTTCCTCGAAAAGCCACGAAAAGCGAGGAAATTTGTCGAAATTCGTTTGCGTTTCTTTTGCACAGTACGGTATATATCGGTAAACCCAGGTTTCAAAGTCTGTGAATTTGTGAATAACACAGGCTTATAATATGTGTGTCATATATGTATGCCATTTAAGTTTTCCATAGGCTACAGATTAATATTTGTGATATGAATGAACAGGTGACGCAGAAGTTACCAGAAGCTGATTGGTTCCAGAGAGGCGGACTTGAAGAGCGGGAAGCTGACAGCATGATGGAAGAGGACGATGGGAACACATTTTTCTATCAGAAATGGTAAGGAAAAGTTCTTGAAAAGTAGCGGTTTCAAAGTAGTGAAGACAGTCAGCGTCCTTTAGTGTGGGGTCCGTGTCACTCATGTCATTGATTCATTTTTCTATTTTTAACCAAACTTCCCCTCTCGATATAGAAAGCTTGCACAGAGTCTTGGGTAAGCTGCAAAAGCTGCCCAAGTGCAGGGTAAGATCTTCGCAAGGTTGCTGAAATTTTACAGAAACTGGTTAATTGGGAACATTCACTTAATGTAACTGGAGAATTTTCAATTTTAGGAGGATGAACCCTGGACGGTCCCTAGCAGTGGAGAGCTAAATTTCTCATGCACTGTTCAGTGTACCAGTCCGAAGAAGTCTTGAAATTAAACTCAAAAATGTAATAAATCAAATTTTGTGGCCATGAAGTAACTCGGGTCTCCTAGTTCTTCCATCCTTTAAGCTAAAACAAGTTATATGTAATGATCAACTTAATTATACAGTCACAAAGCTCTGATGTCTTTAATTCTAAATGCACATATGTCACAGAAAGAGATATCGCTTTCTCAACGTTTCAGGTATGATTCTGAACATGGTCGATTCACAGATCCCCCCTCGGAATACACTGCTGCTATAGATAGGAAAGAAAATCATAAATTTTGTGAGAGCTGTAAGCGACAGACAGCACAAAAGCAGGTAGAATTGCATAAGTTAATATTTATTTCTTAAATTTATTTTTTTATCCTGTTTATAAATATTTTTAGATGTATATACTTTTTCACATTTTGAGTATAAGGTCTATATGGTATTCAACATACAACTTAAGTGTATTAACATTTGAATAAAGTTCATTATTTTTGTTATTATTATTATTATTATTATTATTAATAATGACTTAACGAAAGGTGTTTGTGCGTCAAAGCTACACCATAGAGTTCATCTATCTTTGCAGTTCTTTGTTCCTTTGGTTTAGTTTTCCACGTATGACATAATTAACTTATCATACATGTTCTAGCAAGAAACACCAACAGTGGAAGAACCACTGGAAAAAGAATCAAAATCTTCCTCTAAAACGTATTACAAGTATGTCTATTTTCTTATTTTTCTCGTTTTAATCAGAGTTTGTGCATTTTTTTTAGCTTTGAACGCCAAAGATATTCAGGCAAGGTCATTTGCACGTCTTCCGCAGAGGAGACTCGTCTCTTCCAGTTTTTTTTTTTTTTTTTTTTTGGCTCTTTCATTTATTTGTTCAACTATTCTTCCTAATCCATCATTTTCAGCTTGTTTAGCTTCAATATACCCTCTTAATTCATGAAAGTTTTGAAGGAAATGTGTCTTCACGGTCTTTAGTCCCCTTATCTACTCCAGGAAAAAAAGTGTCGTATCATGGTAATGATTATTTGTTTGTGTATGCTGTATTTGCACCCCAGAAAAAATTTCGTGAATTTTCTTCTTTTTAGATCGTGCAACATAAACGGCGTGCAGTACAAGCTAGGAGATTGTGTTTTCCTCACGCCTGAAGCATTTTCATTCAAGTAAGAGATTTATTTGTATGCTCCTTACTTCCTGAACTCCAATACCTTTGATCAGCCATAACTGACCGAGGAGTGCTGTGATGCATTGATAGAGAATGCTGTTACGAGGCTGCTATGTTAACTTGCTGTGTTAAACTGAGTCCTATGACCTTGAGTTGCTAATAATGAAATCATAGGGCTGAACAAGATGGAATGTAAAGCAAACTTATGGAGCCGGAACCGAGCGCGAAAAGGTTTGAGAACAAAGATTGGCAGGGTTCAAACGTCACTGAAAAAATCACAATCAAATTTTGCTCTTTTTTCGCAGTGTCAAGCCGAAAGAGACGAAGAAAGGCTTCAAGAAGAACGAAAAGGTATTCACTTTGTGGTTTGTTGGTTTGTTTCTCGTTTTTCTGTTACTACGTGCCCTAGACCCTCTGTTTCATCTCAAAGGGTGACAGCCAATCCCAAAAATATTCCCCCAGGGAAAAAAGGGTTATGGTCTATACCAGTTGACCTAAAAAAGGGAATTCATGACGATGGTTTACAAGTTATTTGAGTTTCATTAGCTGGCAATTCACATAAATACCAATTACAATTATTTTTAATCGTATAAACTCTTTAGGTGGACGAAGAGGTTTATCCCGAATATTACAGAAAACCCAATGAGTATGTGAAAGGAAGTAACTATGATGTACCACAACCATTTAAAATAGGTACGTTGTCAGCGACAGATTACTAAAAGCGTAGATAAATAAGCTGTGAGAGACTTTCGTTTGTTTTGTTGGTGAAACACATACGTAAGTATTACAGGTCAGAGAGACCGAGTTTGCGGCATACCTAATCCTTAAAAAACTTTGCATTGAAATACAAAATCCTATTGCGTTTCGAGTTGGTGGTTTTTGTGAGATATTCTGACAGTTGGTCGGTCAGGTAGTCAGGCTGCAGTCAGTCAGCAGTCAATGTGCAGTCAGTCAGTCAGTCAGTTGGTCAGTCTGCAGTCGATCCGTCAGTCAGTCAGTTAGTCAGTCTGCAGTCGATCCGTCAGTCGGTCAGTTGATCAGTCTGCAGTCGGTCCGTCAGTCAGTCAGCCAGTCAGTCTGCAGTCGGTCCGTCAGTCAGTTAGTCAGTCAGTCAGTCAGTTGATCAGTCTGCATTCAGTAGGTCAGTCAGTCAGTTCGTCCGTCAGTCAATTGGCCAATAAGTCGGTCAGCCAGCCAGCCAGCCAGTCAATCGGACAGTCAGTCAGACAGGCTATCAGTCATTTATTCTATCATATTATCGGTAAGTTTGTTATTTTGCCTGATTTTGTTTTTTATTATTATTTTCTCAGGTCGCATTGTAAACATCTTTACAAAATCAAGTTCAGGGAAGTTAACAGAAGAACTTGATATTATGTTGACTGTTAATAAATTTTACAGGTAGGTGAAGGTACCATCAGACTTAAGGAGTGCCTATTCTCGTGCGCAGAAAATCTTGTGCGTTTAGGAGGAAAAATTACTCGGCAAGCCCGGCGATTTCATGACCTCTCTTATTCATAATTTATCTTCTACGTAACTGTGAATGAGAGCATTTAGGAAGGGGAACACTAAAGCTCAGACATTTATGAGACACCACTGGGGACCGGATGGTGAATGCAACTTCTTTAGGCGCGCTCCAACCTCTACCAGCCAATCAATTTGAAATCCTCATAGACCACTGAGCGAGCACAGAGTAAAAGGACTTTCGCCTTCTTGCTACCGACAAGATCTTAAAAACCCCAGTACCTAAGAAAGTTGAGCGTGAGAACGAAAACTTCCGCAAATCAACATAAAATCGGCACCTATTGCATAAACTGCGACAGGCTTTTATGCCAGGCTATGTTTCCTTTCAGGCCAGAGAATACTCACAAGGGATCAAGTTTTGGCCACCAAGCAAATCTGAATTTGTTATATTGGAGTAAAGAAGGTAAAGAGATCTTGGTTTTCAGCTCATTTATTGGAGTTAAAGGCAGAACGAGCGAACGAATACCATGTTGTTTTTTCCCCAAATGGATTAGTGTTCTTTTCTGTGCACGGGAAAAACTCGTCGAGAGTGAAAAGATTTAGAACATTATTAAAAGTAGAAACAGTCATGTTTTGGCTCAGGCAAGCTTTCTTGATTTCGTTCCGTTTTTCTCTCTTGTTGTGTTGTTTCAGAGGCAACTATTTCCATCGATGACGTCACAGGCGGGTGCGTGGTTACTTGTGGAGAGGATCTTAACTGTTCAGTTGAAGAATATACAGCTAAAGGAATTAACTATTTTTACTTCTTAGAGGTGATTATAATATTCCGTTAGTCGCTTACTGCGTGTTTGTGTTTGTGTTGTCCCCGATATTGGCAATTCCATGGCCTTTTCTGACCTCATCATTATTGATTAGCCATTCGTGATTTTCATTTTCTTAACTAACGTAATGTAAAGAATATGATGGACTTTTTTAAAAACTACGTTAAATTTAATTTGCTCCCAAGAAAGCCTTTCAGTAGTTCTCGTATCAAAAGCATAACGGACGGCAAGGGATGTTGAAGCTTCGAATTGATCGGTGCATTGCATTACTGAAAAATTGTAGGAAGTTTTCCCGTAGGATTTCTTTGTACTCACACTATGGTATTTCCCACAGGCGTACAACAGTGAAACAAAAGAGTTTGAAGAGCCTCCAATCGAGGCGCGTAATGCTGCAATGAAAGGAAAGGTTGGTATCATGGCCATAAAACACGGAAACCTAATAGTTTAGGTAAAATGTGCAAATTTCTTGTGCCTCGGTCATTTTATAAAATCAGACTTCTATGTCGATAAAAGAAATTGGTTTGAAGCGACGAGATCATTGCAACTTCGTGACGTTGCCATCGGTGCAGCTGTTGAAAATTCAATTGTGCACATAACAAGACTGAGTGAAACTCATTTCTACCCGCTAATCTTGTAAATTGATTTTCAGGGTAAAGGCAAAGGAAAAGGAAAAGGGAAAGGGAAGGCTTCTGCTGAAACAGATAATCAGAGTTCAAAAAAGGATTTTAATGGTACAGTGAATGAAACAGTCACCAAACTGCGGTGTCTTGATGTTTTTGCCGGCTGCGGTGGTGAGTGAAAATTTTGCGAAAGAGTTACTGTCTATAGGCGTATTGCCAAATTGTTTATTGTCGGCATCTGTATTTGTCCCAGGTCTGTCAGAGGGTCTTCATGAAGCAGGCGTGGCTGAGTCCTGTTGGGCCATTGAGAAGGAGGAGCCTGCAGCAAGTGCCTTCAGTCTGAACAATCCCGGATGTACTGTGTTCACTGACGACTGTAACTCTCTGTTGAAGCTTGTGATGGATGTAAGCCAAGTCATGTGATCATCTGGTTTACTGTTGTTTCGATACAAAGTCGTTTCGTTGCAGGTCTATTAGATGCATCGGCAAAGTAGAAAAACGTTGAAAAGTCGTGTCGGTACGACTTCAGTTTGTATCGAAACGACTTTGTATGGAAACGACCGGACTCTGATCATCTATTGATCGCAATTGAACGCTTTGTTGTTGATGAGAGATGTATCTATTTTGAATGAAGCACAAGTGCCAAAGCTATTTGCTAGAGTTTCAATTTTATTGCCTTTGCATTCTCAGGGTGAAAAGAAGAATCCAAAAGGACAGACACTACCCCAGAAGGGAGATGTAGAGCTGTTGTGCGGCGGCCCCCCCTGCCAAGGATTCAGTGGAATGAACCGTTTCAGTTCAAGAGACTACTCCAAATTTAAGGTGAACAACAAATCTAATTCAAATACATACAGTCATCTAGTATCAACGAGAGTTCGCTGACCATTTACGCGCCTTCCGGAAAGTATCACTGTTGTCATGGTGCATGAGAGAAACAGAAAAAATTCTTATTGTATACATGTTACGTTACACTTGTTGGTCTGGTTGCTCTTTCAATCCCACGTTTAATTGTTTCTTTTTGTAGAATTCTCTGGTGGCATCTTACCTCAGTTACTGTGATTACTATCGGCCGAAGTTTTTCATTTTGGAAAATGTTCGCAACTTTGTGTCATTCAAGCGAAGCATGGTGCTGAAATTAACTCTACGATGCCTTCTTAAGATGGGATATCAGGTTAGTTGGTTACCGGGTTACCACGGATTTTTATAAATCTCCCCCTTGATTAATATTGTTGGTTTTATGCCCCGTCTGGTCATCGCACTGTTTGACTGGAAAAGAACTGTTTAGTTTACTCAGTTAATAAGTTTCTTCTTCCGGTGAAAAAGCAACTAGTAGGTCATATTTTTCAATCCTGTTTATAATGAATCCCTGTTTTTTCTGCTTGTGACTGGTTACGCACATTTACCTGTTCCTTTGGCAATAGAGTGTATTTCATTTAAATTTTCCTTGACTCGCTCTACAATTTATCTTGGATGAAATTACAGAGAGTTTTCACTGAAATATACTCTAGGGTGTTCTACCATTTCCTTAGTGATTTTCACGCCATCCTCACAAGCCTAAACGCGCAAACAAAAATCGGATTAACAAGCGAACTGAACTGGAAAATTCGCTTGGGAAAATCGCCATCGATTTTCGGGATCAATATCAGTATCTGGGCAACTGCCCACCTACCCCTCCCCTAACTCAACAGCAGTCAATTGACAACAACTTAAGGTTAATGTTGGGTTAGGGGAGGGGTAGGTGGGCAGTTGCCCAGATACTGATATTAACCCATTCACACTAGCTAAACATATTGAGTCAAACCGGGTTTAATGTCATCGAGACACAAAGAAATGAATCTTCTAGGGAATACATTGATTCATTCACGCCGGTTATTGCTAACTTGTATTTTCAATGTCACGGTGCTACATTTAAAGTCGACAAGCATCGGTTTAGGCAGCTTCTATAAAGAAATATTGTAAACTGTGTTTAACGAAACATTTTTAAGCTTTGGTACGAATAGGACGTGAGTTTTATTTGGCTCGGTTGTGGTTACTTTGGCTCTGTTAAGGGGTGTTACCATGGTCAATTGACACCGTTACTTTCTTGTTTACTTTCTGTGCAGTGTACATTTGGTGTCCTACAGGCTGGTTGTTATGGCGTTCCACAGACTAGGCGGAGGTGAACTAAGACTTTTCATTTTTATCAAAATCATTTTTCATTCTCTACGTTTTGGGTTGTTTCTATTTTTGGTGAAATGTTACACCATTGCCAGCTTAATTAAATGATGAAGAGATGTTCTCAATCAACACATCAATCCATTGGTGGAACGTTGTGAATGGTAATGTGTTAAACTTAAAAGTTGTTGTTGTTGATGATGAAGCTTGTACGTCTGTGTATTTGCTAGCGTGAATTAGAGGGTGTGTTTTAAACTTGCTTTTATGTCATATTTCAGGGCCATTATTATGGCAGCTGCTCCAGGTGAAGTGTTACCGCTGTACCCTGAGCCGACGCACTGCTTTTCTCCTCGGGCCATTCAACTCACGGTCATGGTGGACGATAAGAAAGTAATTACATCTTGCATTGATTCATTTTTATGTGACAAAATACAGTGCACTGTGCCTCCCCTAACCTCCAGCGCCTTTGTCTCTTTTTTCCAGTTCCAATCGAACATTACTCGGCTATCGTCGGCTCCCTACCGAACAATCACTGTACGGGACGCCATGTCAGATCTTCCGGAGATAAGGAATGGCGCGTCTAATGATGAGATCTCTTACAATGGCGATTCGATTTCTCATTTTCAAAGACAAGTAAGAGTTTTGACACTTTCTCCTCTATGTTGTATACATTTCACACCTACGCTTTTTTAGTTGTAGGGAGTTTAATAACAGAAAATTTTCAACAAGTGTGGAAAATTGAAACATGATTAATGCATGAAAATAGTGCAAGTTTTCAACCAGTCACAGAGCAACCTGAACAGCAAGTCCAGATCTTGATTTAAGGCAGTTTAATTTTTTTGAAATATATGAATTTCTCTCTTACTTTCTTAGTTTGTATTACCTAAAGAAAATAAAACTTATTATTCCAAGGCTTCTCAATGAGAATAATTTACATGGCAACAGAGGACTCTGTCCAAACGAAGGAAATCGTACAAAGATTTCCCTATGCATGATGAGGCATGCAATACTGTTACACCCACATTTGAGAATTGTGTGCAACATTCGTTTATTACTTCTCAGATGCGCGGCCGTCAAGACCAGCCAGTTCTTCGAGATCACATTTGTAAGGAAATGAATCCTCTCGTTGCTGCACGCATGCGTCACATTCCTACTGCCCCAGGATCAGACTGGAGAGATTTGCCGAATAATATCGTCCGTCTGTCCGACGGTACTTACACCAGCAAACTGTGAGTTATGGGTTCTTTTGTTTTTTTGTTTTTTTTTTTTTGTGAGTTATGGGTTCTATTGTTTTTTGATGGTCTTTCTTCAATCTTTCCACTGGATTGCAAAAACTTTGACAATTGAAAGTATGAACGATGAGCACTAGGACCTGATTGCTTTTTTTGTCAGTATTTGTTTATTTACAGAAACACATATTTACTTTTCCCATTCTTTATGGCAAATCTTTTTCATGATTATTCTCTCCTTTTGGGAAAGCTTGGATAGTTTTCACCATTCATCGCACACTACCAACTGAGGTCATCATTGAGGTTATGTAAACTCATAATGCCGTTGGGTCTCATCGTTTATGGTCAACACTTCTTTTTTTTGCAAACACCTGCATATACTCTCTGACTATTAAGTTGAGTCGAGAGGATATTCTTTTGGTTGAATTAGACTATCACAATACCTCGCTCTCTGCTAGGTATCAGTCGTAGGTTTCTCTGTTAATTCAAAGCGACTTAGATTACCAGAATGACGACTTAAGCGGTCTGGAGGGTGCCCATTGTCTGCTGTTTTAAATTTTTCTTCCTGTCTACTTTTTAAATCTTGAAATCCTGTGACGGAACAGGCTGTCTGTACCAACATGAAGCTGTTCCACCAAATTCCTAGCCTGCTTTGAGGGTAGAACAAGTTCTACCCATTCTAATATGTGTGGTATCACTCGTTGCAGAGCTTATACGCACGATGACAAGAAAAATGGTCGGTCATCCAACGATGAATTACGAGGAGTTTGTTCGTGCGCAGAGCGCAAGCCATGTGACCCGGCTGACCGTCAGGTCAACACTCTTATACCATGGTGTCTTCCACATACGGGAAACCGCCATAATCACTGGGCGGGGTTGTACGGTAGACTGGAGTGGGACGGGTACTTCAGTACAACCATCACGAATCCTGAGCCCATGGGAAAGCAGGTCGGCAGGTGCATTTACGATACAATCATAACAGAGAAATTCCTTAGAGTACTTATGACCACTTTTCTGTTTGCGTGGTAAATTAGGAATGTTCGATCTTCTTTCTTTCTTCTAATTAGGGCCGAGTCCTTCATCCACAGCAACACAGAGTTGTCAGTGTGAGAGAATGTGCTAGGTCCCAGGGATTCCCCGACGCTTATCGATTCTATGGAAGCATCATCGACAAACATCGACAGGTGAGTGGTAAAACAGAACATGTAAAATCCGAAGGCGTCTAATAGTTTAGAATAAAACGTGAAAAGATAAGAAGAGAATGATTGTTCAACCACATTTTGGTTTATTTATTATATAGAATTTCTGAAAGCTTAGAACAGATAAAAAAAAAGAAGATAGATTTCGAACGCGGTCGCGGAATGAAGTGAGATGTTTATTCTATCGGATGAACTAAGAATAAGTTCTTATCTCATGTACTGATTTACTTTAATGTACCGGCCTAATTGACCTTAACCTAAGTTGTACCATTGTTTAGATCCGCCGAGGAGATTTGTAAAAACCTTTCTTAAAGCGAAAAAAATCATTTGGCCTCACAATACCCTGCCTCGCCTCTTTCAATCTCCAGAGGGCATACAAGTGAATTATTCCTTCTCGGTAGATAAAAGACACGTTTTTTGGGTTTCTTCAAAGACAATATCCGTCAAGGCAAACGAGTTTAGTTGTAGTCTCATTATAAGGGATTTCCGGATAAATGATTACGGCCGTGCGTTTGTCATCAAGATTGTGGTGTATGAAAATCAAGCTAGGTCACAGGAAGTAGCGTATCTTAGAAATTACCCAGTTTGGCGGCGAACCAAAATAAGCCTTAAACTCTTCAGGACAGAACCGAGGTTTTTGTTGTTTCTATTATCACACCCGCGAACATACTTGCTTTGCAACTCTTAAGTTACGTATTTTTGTTTTTTTTAAAGCGTTAATTCTTAAAAGTAGCTTTGCTGGCTTAATTCACGAAAGGGGAAATCGTGAGTCACAGTAAATTGGATGACCCAACTAACAAAGTATTTAAACGAATTTCCTGTTAGTCCGAGGCAAAATAAAAATAACCTCCTTGAATCAATCCAAGCGATGGAAAAACTACACAAGATGACTTAAATGATACTAATAGGTATAAAAACAAATCTGAAGCTTCTTTCGAGAGAATGAAAACATCAAATATTTTAGACGATTTAGGGTCACAGAAACGGACGTGACAGCAAAGTTTCCCTCAGGGGATGGCGTCCGTAAATATGGAATCCACGTCATTCTGGTGGGCGCTCCCTAGTGGTTTTTCCTTGGGTGATATAAACACGCACTCTGTCAATTATTCCTTGTTATTGATTGAAAACGCTGTTGCGTCATTTGTGCGCTTCCAAACGTTCTTATATTGGCTATTAGAAACCTGAAAACCGTGGTTTATCTATAGACGGCATGTTTATTTATTTATTTATTTTAATTCTGACTGTACCAAATGCGTTTCTATGCGTAGCAGATAGCCCACTTTTTGAGGACTTAATCTCACGTAGTCAGCTTGACCACCTGTCATGCACTAATATTGTTGATCCTCTCCCCGTTAGGTCGGAAATGCGGTGCCACCGCCCCTAGCGGCCGCTATTGGCCGTGAAATAAGAAAATGTTTAACTCCTGAATCCAAGTCCAAATCGCCTGAGTAAGGACCACGCAGTGCACGCTGGCCGTGTATACCTTTTTTTTTCGATCCTTGCCGCGTCAAGACGTCACATAGGATTTGTGCAAACAGTATTTGCACTCTATACACTCAAATCTTCCTCGAATATATATACGTGTACACATATAAATCAGCGTTTCACTCGTATGCCTTTGGATTAACACAACCACCGGTTGAGTCGGAAGCCACGTGTTTTTGAGAGCTATACCGAGCCTACTAAGTATTTATTTCACGATATATCACACTCTGCCCCAGTTCTGGCAGCGGATAGTTTGGCCCATTTCGTAACAAGTCATTCAAACGTTCAATAAAATCTAGTGATATCTCGTAATTCCCTTTGTGGTGTATTTCTCCGCAACTATGAATGTCCTCGAAGCAGTGTTGTCCCTGTTCCAAAACTGCTCTAATAAGCTAAGTCTCCGACTCGCATTAAGGTCCCCTTTGGAAGTAAAACCACATTCAGATGGCTTTGTAAAGCTACACCCCTTCTCCGTTTCTCCATTACCGACAGATTTAGTCGAAAATGGGATTACCAGTGAAAAGTAATCTCAAAAGCGGATTCGTTAGCCGCCACGCGAAGAAAGTCTCCAACAAGAAAATGAATATTATGAAAATTCTGTAAATTTTACGGTAAGCGTTATACGAATAATTTGACAAGCTGCAAAAAGACTAACTTGCCTGTATTGAAGAAGCTTTGTTGAGATATTTAGACGTATTTCTGCAAATTCAAAAGCGAACGACAGAGAAAAAACCCATATTACTTGCTGTGATGTGTGGGTGGGATGAATAAACTCGTGAGGAATAGGAACGACTCGGGATGGAAAAGATTTATCAAATTTCAAAAAAGTTTTAGTTAAATTTGCAAAGATACTCATACTACGGCGTACATGCTTTATTTTTCGAACATTCGAAATAAAACTCAAGTTAGATGACATGTTTATGTTAACATAGTCATATCTAAAAGGTTCGTTGTCAATAACACATCACCTAGCAAAATGTATTGTACAATAATGATGCCAAAAAAATCAAAAATATACAAAGAACATCATTCTTGACCTGACTTGCGGATAAATATCAAACGGCATTTTAATTTCAAATATTCAACAAAGAGACAAAATTCCAACAAATCAAACAAAATGTCTCTCCTTACTTTACAAAAATGAAAAACTAATTTCCCAAGAAACGTTGGGATAACTTTAGTTAAACTCCCAGAACTGCTACATCAATATTAGCTAAATGGTGTAACCTTGATCTAACATCAAATTCACTTCACTCATTTTGGAGGACATGTATAAGAGCCAGAGGGAAGAATTTCTAGGACAATCTTGGGGGTAAGAGGGTTCAAAACATCAACTTAAATGATCATGCCCATTGTTATAAACGTTTGCTAAATTACTCCCGTTTTCTTGAAAGACTGATTGCCAATAAAACAATTTATTATCGTCACAGCATTCTTGAGGGACTTCGCTTTCCCGTTCACGATTCGAAATCTATGATCCAAAGAAAATTGTCAAAAAAATTTGGGCTTTGAAGACAATTATCCAACCCAGTAGAACCGAATGTTTCACTTGTTGGTCTAGGTTTGTCTCCAAGGCAATCATATCTTGGCTGCGCAAAGTCAGGACTACTGCTTTGATGCCGGGGCCATTTCTAAATACTAGCATTCGGTCCGGCTACGTGAACAGAGTTAACGACAAACTGTTCGGCGCACATCAAAACTGTCCTCTGGTACTCAAACATCAACCCTCTCTGTGCACTTTAACATTCCATACTGACTTCACTGAGTCGCACACGCTCTGCTATACTGCTGTGTAGTTCCATGAAAGAGGGTCTCTCCTCCATTTCTCTTGTCCAACAGCGGCACATGACCTGGTACAGATCGTCTGGACATGTCTCCGGCTGAGGTAACCGAGTGGAGGGCGTACCCGTTCCATTGAAAATCTTCTGCGCGTTATCAATGACTTCCTCGTCGGTGAGTTCCGAGTAAGGATATTCTTTAGCAAGAGTGAGTATCTCCCATAGAGTGACTCCGAACGCCCACACATCACTAGACGTTGTAAAACGACCTGAAAATATCGACACATATGTGAAATGAATGTAAATGAAATAAGGAAAAAACACGTGAGATGAATCTCTTTCTCCTCCGCATTTATCAAGTTGAAACTTGTGCGCTTCTGATATGCGTCGTAAGGGTTCCCTGGAGCCCATCCTCGGCATGTCTCGTTTTCTTTCAGAAAATATCGTCCGATCTCAGTAAACCTCACGCTTCTCCGTAAAATTGGTCGTAATCAACCACCTAAATTACCGTTCCATATTAACACCTCCTATCGAACGAGTGCCTCTCCTATCGACCAAAATTCAAAATATGCACCCCACCCCCTCTAAAATAACTACCTCCTTTGCTCTCACAGTATAATGGCCAAACGCTCAGACAATAACAAACGTATAACAACGGCGAATTTCCTCAATTTCGTCCACCCTTGCAAAGTTATACCGAATATGATCCACTTGGTAAACACCTTGAGTTTAGAGAACTAATTACGAGTCCCAATTGAGCCGCTGTGAAACTTAAGAATCTGCCGTTAGTATCAATACACCGCTTTTGCTGTCGTTGACGCTGTATCACAAAAAACGATCACATCTGAACCCCCCGTCTTACCCTAAATTCGAGATAAACCCCTGGCACTAATCCGAGGACTCGTGGTATACTATGCCACCACCTCTTACCTTGTAGAATACATTCGGGCGCCATCCATCGTATTGGCAAAATCACACGTCCCTCGACGCGATAATAATGTTTAGAGTACAAGTTCCTTGACATTCCGAAGTCAGCAATTTTGACGGTGTTTGCGTGTCCCACCAAACAGTTACGCGTGGCCAGATCACGATGCACATAATTTAACGAAGATATGTATTTCATTCCTGCGGCCACTTGCTTTGCCATGTAAAACAGAGCTTGAGAAGAGATATACTGTCCGGCATCTTGCCACCCCTCGCTTTCATTCAAGCTGGGCGTATGCTCTTTTTCTTTCAGGAACTGATTTAAGTCGCCATTGGCCATGTACTCAACTATCATACACATGGGATCATCCCGACACACACCTAACAACCGAATCACATTTGAGTGCTTCAGCCCCGCCATGGCTTTCACTTCTTTAAAGAAATCATCCTTAATGTTCTTATCAACGTTCAGCTTGAGAGTTTTAATAGCCACTGTTGTACGAGAACTGTTTTTGAACTCCCCGCCCAGAATGTCTCCCAATCGCTCAACCTCTCCAATATGTACCTCACCGAATTGTCCATCACCGATCTTTTCTTTGAAGTGAAGCTTGTGACGAGGCAGTTCCTTGAATGTGTCCAGTCTGGGTCTAAAGTTTAGCTCCTCGTCAGGATTACAATACAAACTGGTGCCCGATACGCCCTGAAATGGCTCGGAGTAAATCTCCTCGTAAATAGGATTCGGGAAAGTAGTCACTGATGTGGGAGAAATGACATCGATAGGATCAGCATACCCGCTAACAACTCTAGGTTTGGGAGAATCCGGTATCAAGCGATTTTTTTCGCATGGGGAGTCCGGCTCGGCATAGTCATTATATGCAACATCTGATTCCTCTGTTACGTCTACTTGAGGAAGACTTTGGGCTGTTGCGGCTTTGGGAGATCCACCATTTGTAGGTGAAGGTAACAGAGGAGTGTTAGGTTCGGCGTAAATTACCTCTGAAAGAGGCTCAGGCGGCTTCAGTGGGGGTGGTATGGGAGGTTTGACTGCAGAGACGAGGACAAAAATAGATGATGAACAGTATAGAGTATTCACAGACTTTCTTTTTCACTTAAAACATGGCCTTCCGCGCGAGTGTTGTCAGGAACGCGAACGCAGTGGGAAGGAGATTTGAATTACTAACGTACAAACAAATTTTATTTGGTTGGCAACACCGTCAACATAGTTCCTCGTAACTTAGCTTTGAGAATTGGTTTATATTTCAAAATACCACCCGCAGTTCAGTTTTTTGCTACTCATCAATTCATTATGGTATAATGTACTGATACCGTGGAGGGAAGAAATTTATCCAGCAGATAAAGGGTTAATATTTTCTATACACACCTTTCTTTGAAGACTTGTGTTCAGAGTAAAGTCTTTCACCCTTTGGTATGTTGTTCTGTTCGTCGCTTTTCATAGTGCCTTTGTTCAGATCACCCTGTATACTAGCATATATAGGACATATGGTAACCTCTGCACCACGCTTTCCCCCCGCCTCATTGTACACATTGTTCTTGAAGCTGTACCTCTTTTCTTCGTTTTCACTTGCTGTACTATCAAGTCGAGAAACGCGCTGCGGCGTCTGGTGACGCGCGTACGGCTTAACTTCGACTTTGATGAAGGAGTTGAATGGCTTTTCACGCTGAGAGAACCAGTGAGGGTAACGCTTGCAGCAAATGAACAAAGCAACAGCAACTAGGACTGCTACGACGGCACAGATGATTGCCGCTATTACACCACCGCTTAATGAACCCTTTCTAGTACCAGTCTCTCCTCCTAAATATCAAAGAAAACACTTCCGATTAGTATCTTTTCTCAAGTACATGTTGCATGTCTACTTTAGCAGTATAACCATTTGTTTTATGCAGGGAGGGGGGGGGGGTCCTAGTCGGCAAGAACAGTACAGGGTTCATTTCCGCTGGCTGATTTGAGTCAGGAGGTCCAAATCTGCCAGCGGAAATGGCCCGGGAGGAGGTGGTTCAAATCTGCTAGGTCACCAGTCTAGTCGTGTGAGGAAAGCAGAGGGCTCGGCACTTTCCCGCTGCTTCGTACAAACGGAAAATACAGCATTCTGTCAGGCTTTTTTTGGGCACTTCCATACGTAATAACTTCAAACAAGGTACATAATCGGATGTAGGAAAGAAAAGATATTATCAAACCTGTATTTCCTTCATCGCTAACTGATGGGCTGCTGCTGGTGATTACACCTCCTTGGCCAGTGGGAGATTTTGTGGACAAGGGAGGAATCGAAGCACACACGGGTATTGGGGGTGAGTTTTCATCAAGAGGATCTGACGTAAATAAAAAAGTTATGAGCATGTACACTAAGTCAGCAAAGAAACTCAAGCTCAAACACCACAACAAAGATTACCCAAAGCTTCAACAAAAGGAAAAAACCTTAACACAAAAATACAATTGATATAGAGGAGGTGAAGATGGAAGGACTCAGAAAACAACAAGGACACTTCTCCCCCACCTCCATGAGCTTCCAATTTCTTCACACGTTTTTCATTTTCCTTTAAATCTACTAAATAATTAAATAATTATATCAGTTTTAGAGGCATAAAGGACAATAAAAAAGTTGTGCAAAACATGATACAATTATATAGCCCAGTATATATAATATAGTTATGTAAATCATCTGAAAAGTACAGCTTTCCTGGCTGAAAAAAAAATTCAGAATACAAATGCTAATGTTTAAACAGAGTAGATTTCAAGGAAGCAGAGCAATCAATGGAAAATAGCTTTGAGTGAGTATCATATATCACTTAAGATATTTCACAGAAATACCAACACACTTAGTTCACCGTGGTATCACGCTGTGGAACAATATCAAACCCAAAAGGGGCAAAATGAAATCTCTATAGTGAAGAGGGACTGCACTTTCACTGGAAGACAACAGTTCAGTGACAGTCTTTCAACAACACAAATCTTTGAACTTACTTGAATTGAAAGTAATTTCACTGATCAATATCCAATGTCCAGTGTAAGTAAATTTTAACTCCATGAACTTCCCAACATGTTTGCACAAGTCAATTGTGACATTATAGTTTTCCCATCCTATTCCACTTGAAATTTGCTTTGGTTTGAAAGACAGTGTCTTGTCAAATGTAGCACCATCTTCACCAAATCTTACTGTAACATTAGAAAACAACATGACACTTGCTTCATCCCTGACATTACAGTGAATGGTCACTGAATGAAAGAGTCTTGTGTTAAAAAACTCAAACATAATGTAAGGATCTGGAGTATCCTTAGCATTCCAGCCAATCCAACCCACTCCCTCAGTGTTTGCATAATTAACAGGAGCCAGATGACCATCAGTTAGCATTCCAAGGCCAGAGGACAGAGAGTTGCCTTTGACCAAACCATCATAACTTGAATCAGTGAAATTGTACCTTCCTTCCATTGAATTACCTTGAAGAGTCTTATATGTGACAAGTCCTGAGTAAAAGGAAGAAATTTCAAGTCAAATCAAGTTAGACAGCCGGTCATGAGAATAAAAAGAGGTATCATGGATGTACAGTTCAGTGGATGAACAACTAAGACCAATGAATTTGTGTCCAAGGACTGGTTTGGTATACTTCATGTGCAAATGCAAGGAAACTGAGATACACAAGCTCAGCAGAGGTATTTTTCCAAGATGGCCAATTATGATGAATCTTTTTCGTCACAGAGTTTACTGCAATATGTTATATCATTCATTATTGTTGGGAGAGTTCTGAGGAGAAATTACAGTTTACTCAATGGTTTGAGAAACATTTTATTATTGCATCAATGCACCAGTATATGCTGTATATTTATATTCTTTCATTAAACATACTGTTCTTTTTGGCCCACTTCTCTGCCCAAATCTTTCCAAGCAAGACTCTCCTTTGATTTGTCTTAAAATTTGTGTCCAAAAGTACAGAAAATTTCCTCAGCTCTCAACCAGTTTTTTTTTCTGAAATAGGCGTCTATGCCATTTTGTTTTTCACATTACGTTTGCATTTGCATTGGCATTGCCCCAGTTCACACATGTAGGAAGCAAATACAAATGCAAGAACATGAAATTTGTTTCATTCCTCACCTTGATGCTTGTGCTTGCGCTTGCACTTGCGTTATTGTAGTTCATACTTATGTTTCCTTGCATTGGCATCATATCAGTTTTAACTTCTTAATTCTAATTAGACAATAATGCGTCAATCAACACGAAGCTTCTAGGTCCCTGGGCACCCCCCCCCCCCCCCCGAGCATTTGAACTTTCGAAGATTGCCCTGTTCAAATTCCTTTATATTGTGGGTTTTACCATTTTCCTTTCTGATGTGCTCTTCTGACAAAACTAGAAGGCCAGAGTTGACAAGATACAGTTGAGCATTTTCACAAATTTATTTTGATTGCAAACCTCAGATTTACGACAACAAAAGATTATTTGTTGCATAATAACTATGAGTAGCCAAAAGCTAAAGCAGGTTTTCAAAAGACAAAATCAAATAATAAATATAAATTGGTGCTGAAACCATAAATTACCATTTTTAAGAGGACAGCCAAGGATTTCAAGCCTCAGACACACTTGTGTTTTTGGATCTATTGTTGGAGCAATTCTGATTGCATCTGCAACAATTGGTGGCCTCAGTATGTTTTCCTGATCATTATTGTTCTTGTTACCTTCAAAGGCCTGTTAGCAAAGAAATAAAGAACAAGAGTTAATGAAGGCCACCAACCACATAATAATCAAAGTTAATTGAGATTTGTGAGAGTTCACTTAAAATGGTAGCTAAGGCCAACAAAATTCTGTTCCTTCAGCAGCTATTTGTAATGATGGAAGCTGCATAACTCAAGCATTGGATTAAATTCATCGCTCTCAAAACTACTTGTTCAAACAAAGTTTCACTCAATCTTTCAATTATTGTGAAAATACAAACACACTACTGACCAGTAGCAATAAACATGCTGATTCTGAGTAAAAAACTGATGATATAATGAAAATTGGCAACCATTGCCAACCAGGATTTTTTGACAACCATTATTTCTGTAAATACTTTCAAATAAAATTTTTTTTTGGGAAAGATGTGGTAAATATTCTAAAGAGCAAATGAGCAGACAGCAAGAATACTTTCTTTTCTCTGTGAATAAAATTCAATCACAGCATATCAGTATTGGTGACCACAGCCACCATGGAGCTTTTCAGGGTCAATGAGGCATAAAACAAAAGGTTTCAAGTAAAAGAAAAAAACTGGGAGGATGTCATATTAATTGGCCTTGTAAAGGGCACAAAAAAGAAAAAATAGGGTGAGTGAGGAGGTGGATGGCTTAGGTTTGCAGCCATCACATCACAAATCTACCAGCCTGTTCCCTAACAAGTCCACCATGTTACCTCCTCAAATTGTCTGGCTCACATTTACTGTATACAAAATTTTATCAAGTGTGTCTGATAATTTATTAGTACATACCTTTGGTCGAGGGTTTTCACCATCATAATACCAATCATAGGTCAGTTTCTTTTCTTTAGAATAACTAATCCAGTACTGTTCTACTTTTTCTACTCCTTTATGACGGCCCTGTGTCACAATGCCTTTGATTCGCAAAGAAGTGTCAAACTGAACTTGTATGAACTCTTTGTGAATTGTAGCCGTTTCATTTTCATATGGCCTCTGATCAGGGCACCACCCACCATATCCATCAATATGATTCAACCTAGCATAAGTAGCCCAACTTAGTGGTCGAGAAGAAGAAGTAGCACGAATGCTTTCATCCTTGATAAGACCATTTTCCATTCCCAAAGGCAACAAACAATCTATAAAGAATGATAAAAGAAGTGACTAAGATCATCATATTTTCCCCTTACATGACAGGTCTGCTCTCATTACATGGTAAAGCACAGTTCCTATACAAAGAGCTAGCAGTTGTCACTATCATATTTAAAAACTATTCCATGAGTGTGTGTTGAATATTAGATGGTAACTACAGTAGCCATTGAGGTGCTTATTGCCAAGTTGGCCAAAACCACTCAGATCAAACAATTGAGAGTGAATTGGATATAGAAGCAATCCTTGCAGTTATGAACACTACTGAACTAGTAATTGAAATAAGGCCTAAAAAAAATTCAGGCCCATATGGGATTTGAACCTATGACCTCTGTGATACCAGTGCAGCACTCTACCAACAGAGCTAACAAGCCAACTGGGAACTGGTCATTATTTTGAATTCAAATAAACCTTCCAAGTGGTGAATAATGAATGTAAATATATGAAAATCATATATGTGTACTGAGGTTGAAGAAATAGATATAGAAGCAATCCTCGCAGTTATGAACACTACTGAACTAGTAGTTAAAACAAATATTTCAACTTTCCAATATTGCTTTAAGAGCTCACTAACCTTGATTTCACTCTGAAAAGTTGTTATAAATTAAAATGACAGGTAGCCCATGTTATTTCTCCCACAAAAATGGCAAAATAATCACATGACATGTTACACTGAAGTGTAGTGTTGTGTAAAGAGTGTTAATGATACATGTATTTAGTCAAGAGTGGGATGTCATATTTTAATCTGGCTAATAAGGGTTATGCAAAAGTGAAAGAACCATATTATATGGAGAACAAGAGAAATATGTAAATCACATGTATCTAACTACCCCATCTCTTAAGTTCTTCAGATTTACTGGTAGTTTGCAGCATGAAACTGCATCGATTGTTGGGAGTGTTATCATTATTGATTTTTAACCTTGAAGCCCTCTTCTTTCCAGTTGAATATTCTTCTGCAAATTGCCTCCTTGTTTGTGAGGTGCTAGGAGGATTTATTTTTATCAAGGATGGAGAAAAAAAGAAGGAAAAACGAGCTAGATCATTTCAGCCTACAGCCCAACTACAGACAGAATTTTGAATTATGTTGATAATTCTTCCATGTACTCAAGAAGAAATTTTGGCCTATGTTCCACCCCCTGATATTTGAACAGAAGACAATAGCAGGACTATGGGGACAGAAGCAAATCTTGCTGTAGGGGAGGCAGGGGATAATGTGTTTGATCCAAGTTTTAATGCATAAATTAATTTTCCAATAGATAAAATTCAAATAAGTGAGTAAGTGAGTAAGTGAGTAAGCGAGTAAGTGAGTGAATTTTCCTTCCATACCTAAACCTGTAAATGTAGCTATCACATACATGTCAGTTAAACAAAGTCAAGCTTATTTGTTCTTCATATGTTCCTTTCTAGAGAAACACATTTACCTTGGTTCCTGTTTTAAATTAGTGAATCAGACCACATTTGTATCAAACTTTGCAAAGATGAACAAAACTATGGGTCTAATTGTTGATCTTCAGGTCTTAGTATCAAGAAAGCTGTATAAAGAGAATACATACAAATAAAACTGGGAATACAATGCAGTTAGTTGTCTAAGATGATCCAAAACAGAACTTACCTTCCTGACACCCTCCAGAAATAAAAAAGGCACTTGCCAAAAGTAACATTTTCCACAAAGAAACAATCATCTTTGCCTTTTAATAATTAAACCATTCTACAAAGCAAAACAAAAACAAAGACTTTTGTTATCATGTGCTACATAATATTTGAATCCACCTTAATCAAGCTACACACTGTTTATAGAGAAAATAAAATTAATACAGTGGACAATAATTAGTCACAAAGCAGTCTTACACAACTACTAAATAAACAAAAACATTTGCAATTGATGCTTTGAATAACAGTCAAAATAGATCACATTCCTCACCAAATACCAAACATGCATAATTTCCAGCCTCACAGACAACAGTTTTCCTGTTGTTCACTTCTTCAAACACAACTGAACCAAATAATATGCAAAAGAGAGTAACATTTGGTAATAAAGTTGTTTCCAAGCTTTGAAAGATTCCTTGTAAGTATGTTGCCATTTTGCTTATCAATTACCATATTACTGTCTTACTAATCAAGTCTCAACAACACGTTTTTTTCTGAAAGCCAAGTATCAACACTTATCATGATTGCATGAATGTTGACATCTTCAAATCGACACAATCACATTTGGTAAAATTCTCACTTATTATAACCTTACTTTTGCCCACACTCAAGTATGTGCATTTTTTTAAAAATCCACATTAAAAAATATTCCAAGTCTAGTATTCTTTGTAGTTCAATATTTGCTTTCTCCAAACTTTCCCAAACCAGTTTACCTTACATATTTCTAGGTTTCAAGGTAATGACAGTCAAGATAAAAAACAAAGAAACATCAAAATCAAAATAGTTTAATATATCAAAAACCAATAAAATATATGAACCACAATTATTTGTATCTATAATGTCTGGAGATGGTTAAATCAGACATGGTGGGCTGCTATCCTATCTAGTCCTCTCTGGGAGGAGAGATACATTGTAACTGGGTTCTAAAGAATGACAGAAATCAAGCCTAACTTGCGTTTCTGTTATCATATTTTTATCAACTATTCAGTAGGTTGTAGAGCACAAGAGAGGTGCAAAGGAAGCTAAAACTCCTCCAAATTTGAAATTAGGGGGGGGGGGGGGGGCAGGGCCCCACATTTTGAAATAGAAATTTACAAAAGTGTAGCAAAACTGGGAAATGTTCAGCCTTGCAAGTTTTTCACAAATTGATTCATCGCAAGCACAATGAACAAAATAAAAGACCTCATAAAAGTTAGCTGGTACTTGAACAGGTACTAAGGAGGTCAAACATCAATTAGCAATGTACATGTATTGGACACTATTGAATTGTAAAGAAACTTAAAATTAGAAATTTTCCAAAATATCAGTGGGGTTTGGCTTGGAAAATGAAGAACTCTCCCCTTCCTTCCCCCTCCTACTTTGCCTCTGCTTCCCAAGAAATTGTTGAACTGCCATTGAACAACCTACTTAGACTGTTCGTAGACATGCAATTAGTCGTGTCAAATTGGCAATGTCAAATTCCAACCAAGTCTAACAGATAATATCTAACAGATAATATCTAAGCTTGAACTGCTCTATGAAAGATTTAGTGGTACAAAGACCACATAATATGACAAAAATTGTTCTTTTTCTTTCTCCCAAGGCTTCATTTCATTTTGGAAGGGATTTCATATTTCTAATGGTACAACATGTACTTTGCTTAAAAATAGATGTCCCACAACATTTCTCACAAGCAATTTTCCTCCTTGACAACCTGTTCTGAGAACATTTTAAAGCAGTGATCCCTTCTTGCTCCATAGTCAACCAGGATAAATCATACAGTATTCAAATTCTATTATTATTTTTATTATTATTGGTCCTTATCAAAAGGCCTACTTATACTAACAAATACCAGCAGAACAAAGCTGACAAACATTGACATAATGACAAAAGGCCTTTACGCTCTAGCCGAAAAGTTGTTTGTTTAGACAAATTCTCTGTCCTTGTGAACATTCACAAGTGGGATGATTTGTTGCATCTTGACAGATTTTGGCCAGAGCAGACAAGTCCTCAACGCACCAGTAACATAATTTGTCCCAGGTGAAAACCAGTAAAAATTGAATAAACAAACAAAACCATGATAAACTTGATCATTTGTAGTAAAAGCTACTACCAGCATGTAATTGAACTGAAATCTGTTTACTAGAAAGGTTAAAATTGCCTCAAGTTGCACAACTCAGGGATTCTAAAATTTTAAAATGGCCTAGGATAAATCCTGGAAACTAGAGATGGAATCCTTTGACAAACTATGCTGGCCAGTCTTATGAACAGACCAAGTATTGACAGAATTTTACAGCTTTGAAATTTTCAGTGCAGATGCAACAGAGGAAATGAAAATTTGTCTTGGCAAAATTTGTCCCTTGATTTTGTCAGGAAAATTCTAGTTTTCACAAGTGCAAAAAAGCCCAAAGGCAGACCAGAGACTAACAATTGTTTCTGCAATCTGATCTAGACAAGTGGAATCTGGAATCCAGGCCAAAATTTCTCCCATTCATATAATTTTTTGAGCCCAAGAATCTTACACTACAATACGCATTCGCTATGAACAACCTAAAAGTAAATTCTATGATTCAACCTTCCCTTGAACATTCTTTATCAATGTGCTGGTATGACATCATTCTGACATTTGATTTCAATTTCTGAGTTGATGTAAGATGTTAAAAATTAAAAAAAGTAATTAAAAGCAAACAGTAACTTTTCTTTAATAAAACATTCTTTATCCTTGATTTCATGATGTCAGAGTACTAAGTGACTAAAGCTTATATCAGAATACGGATAAAAACACGTAGTGACTTGTATGTTCCTTAAAAATGTCTGGGAAAGACAGATGTGAAGATCTGACGAGAGAGATAGACTTGGTTTGTTAATTTGTGTACCAGGGTAATTAGAGTCATCCAATACGTTTGAAAGCATAAATAACGTCAGCTGAAAATTCATGAATAATCATAAACATACAGAATTTCCCTTTTAAGGAGGTGAACGAGGTAACACCACTGCTATAAATAACCTCGTTCTCCATGAAATGGTGGGCGAGAACCCAAAAGAAACCAAAACAATATAACTACCATCGTTAAGTCCTAGCCAAAATAATATGATCACCAACAAATCGTATTCCACCTTTGTTGACCTCTTTTCGCATGAGAAACTTTCATTTTCGTGCGCTCACATTGAAGCTGTAAAAATTGTCGACTTCTTCACACGCAAATTCTCAGAGTAAATATTTTCCGAATAATATTGTGTTCTTGAATACAAAATTAAAATTTTCCACAGCGTGCTATTTGCTCGTTGTGGGCTCTGGGAAGATTGCTTATGTTGAAAGAGTCAGCTTCATTCTCGAATCCCTTTAAACCCTCGATTAGATCAGTTTAAGGTCAGATAAAGCCGTGAACAAATATAAATATGCAGTGAATAAGACAAGTTTTGTGGCACTTATCATGACTCTCACAGAAAAATGAAATATTCGCGGTTACAATTAGCAAGTTACAATTTAACATTTTTTCAACGCAAGACACGCAAACATGATTCTTGTTCGTGCAAATAAAAGCATGGAAATTAAACCCAAAATAGTTTCAGAGACAATCTTCCTCGCACGAGATAATCCCGAGAAGAGAAAGGAAAAAAACAATAACAAAAACTCTCAGTTTCAGGACAACTTCGGTCAGAAACAAAAGCCAACTGAAGCACTTCAATTTGGGCATTTTAAGCCTCCTGAAGGTAAACGTCAATATTGGCAAAAGAACAAATTGATTTTATGTCAACTTGTTTTTGAACGCGCTAAGCATTTTACGAACAAAAACTTGTTTAACAATACTGCAAGTATTTTGGTTTTGTTTTTAACACCAGCATCTTGTGACAAGAATGTGATCTATATTATTTACTTTAAAAAACTTCATGAAAGACAAAAAGTCGACACAAGGGGATAACAGCTGGAAGTGAGATCAAAAGTAGAAGCGAGCAAGCAAAAGCCAAATTTGATTTTCTGCGCATCTGTAGTTGATCAAGTATCTTCTAGCATATGGCTTCCAAAGACGGGGCTTATTCAAAGATTAAAGGGTAAAAATATACCACCCTGAAAGAACACACGGCACATTAAGCTATTTACTTTACCGCATAACTTCACCACAAGTCGTTCACAGTGAAAAGATTTGTGCGCGCTCAAAACGTCACATGCCACGGGAAGGAGGTCGAGAGAACTGAATTATAGCACGTTCCAGAAGCCAAAGACTATCATAGAGTGGTGTGATGGAAATATAGGCAAGCTTTTCTATTCAGCGACTGTAATCCCCGCTATTTCCTACAAAACTGAAAGCTTAGTCCCGTGATCCCTTGCGGAATGCACCGGAAGTGAGATTGAAATCTGGAATAAGGTCAGTATTGTTACGCTGCACCCAAAAGTGCGTCTTATTATCTCTTTGTATTTCCAGACATTGAGTCTACCTCGTTGTTCAATTTTGATTTTGACCATACATAGAGTGGTTGTGGCAAAAGATTTTCCTCTGTGCCATGCTGGGATGGATTGTAGTGTTAAGTGTTTACTGCAAGTAATCTTTATTAACATCCATCTAACAAGGAAAGTTTTCAGTTTTGAATTATACCCTCATCTTACTCTGTTGAAATTTCACTTTCCCCCATTGCCTAAAGCCCCCACACAAATCTGCATCTATTCATTTTATCCATTTTATCATGATAAAAGGCTTCTTTTGTTCAAGATAAGTTTCTTGTGTTTCTTGTGTGACGTACTGTGCTGAGGTAATGGTGATGATACACATTAATTTGAACCTAAGTAGGGTATGGTGGGAAAAGGAACACAATATCTATAAATGTTTTACTGTATCAGTCTCAATGGGAGGGGTACCCTCCTCATTCAGCCTAAACTTGTTTATGCCAGTGAACCGAGAAACAGGGTGTAAAATTTCACATTTAGTTTCTTGAACAGGGAGCCTATCTGGACTAAATAGGTTTTGTATGATGGCAGCACATGGTCTCCTCCCAACGAATAACACTCATTTTAGGGTTTAAAGGGACTTGAGACACCCCTCCTACCTCCTTCCCCACCATTTCCTTTTTGTTTGGGGTCAATCTATATTTCTAGTTTGGCTAATTTTTTTTCCTCTGTTTCCTTTAATTTTTGATTGTCTCCTACTCTACCAATAAATACAAGAATGTGGCTAAATGTCAGTCATTTTAAGTGAAAGGCAGTAACTTCTCACTTCTACATAACAGTGCTGAGTTCTCAAATGAAGGAAGTCTTGACTTTAACCCTTTTCCTTCTAAGCCCCGATCTAATCGGGGCAAATGACGTAATGCCAGTTCTGGCTGTTTTTCAACTCAGCGGTCTTCCCCCCCTAAATGTAAACGTGCGCATCGCGTTCTCGGCAAGAAAAGCTTTCATTTGATTCGAAGCACGTGGAAATAGGTAAAAAGCTGCAGTTTTTATGAATTTTTTTCGGCCGAAATATCGTTAAACTTTAAACATGGCGACACGAAACCAAAGGGAAAGGAGAGCGCCTGAAAGATATGGAGTTATTTCGCTTGGAATACCGTTCGACGGCGTAAACTCCGACCTAGAATTGGAGGAAGAAGAAATTGAGCAGGTTGGCGAGTTAGGATCGTCAACAAATCCCGTGTATTCTTCGAGCGAAGACGAACTTGAGGAACCTCGAAGAAAAAGAAGGAGAAGGGGAAGAGAAAGAACTGAAACTTCAAGTGTTCGTCAACATGTGAATTCATCAGAGAGCGATGGAAATGACACTTAGTAACAGTCCTCGAGTCAGTGAAAATTTGCATATCTTATAAGCCTACTTTCTGGGACAAAATGAGACACAGGAATCAGTTCTTGCTAATTTTATTGGTTCCAAAGCTTGTTAATATGCTGTAGATTGTAAAATTGTAAAATATGTTAGTAGCCTATTGAATAATCCTGAAATTGTAAGACAACCAGTTAGTTTTTCATAATTCTAGTGATATATTAATAGGTTCTGAATTTTTTAATGATTAACTAATGCATTAAATATTAATTCCCTCATGGTCAAAAGGTAGCAAATTTTTCAAGCTTTAAGAAAATGTATAGGTCTTAGAGGTTTTCTTGAAAGCTTGCAAGAAACAAAGAGCTTTTCTATAGCAATGTCAAAACGTAAACAAAACCTTCAGAAAAACTCAGAAAGAAAAGGGTTAAATGGTATTTTTCCCAATATTTGCACTCTGGCTGAATGCCACATGATCTTGGGATTTCTTGAATTCATGCAACTTCAGCAACAAACTTCATCAATTACCATAACAAACTGTTCCATATTAGGCCTTTAATGGAAAATGACTGAATATGCAAGTTTAAAACAGGAATGGGAAACAAGTAAACTCAATGTTTTATAATTATCACAAAAGACATAGAAGATCTGAAAAATGCAAGAATAACAAGCCCAAGATGTCAATTCCAACCTATAAATAACAGGGCATTTATGCAATGAAGTTGTGCATCTTGGCCAATAAAGGTTTTTTTTCTTTACCAAAGACAGGATATGAACAAAGGTTGACTTCCCCTCACCTCTGCTATTGAACAGACCACAAACAACACTAGGTACATGTAGGTATTCATAAAAAGAAGGTCTTTAATCCACACAATGAAAACAGGAGAATACTCTTAAATCCTTTCAAAGACTAAAATTGTAATTGCCCCCCAGGTTCGTGTAGTAGTTTCTTTAAGTATTTGAAAAATTTCCTCTGTGGTTAGTTACTCCAATTTTTCTAAAAACATTGAATTCTCACACAAGTAAAATTAGGGAGAGATAATGTTGGCCTAACAAAACCAAAGAAGGAAATTCCAAGGTGTGTTCAAGGGCCCCAACAAATTTAAAGACTTAGCCTCAAATAGCTCAATTAAGTTTTCTCCCAAAGTGTACCATGACAATAAACCCTTCTGTTCCTGTCTCTGCCCTTTTAACCACCAGGGCCTGACAATTGCCTTTCCATCACCTTCCATGTTTTTTTATGAATAGTTACTTTTAGACAGAGTGACTAACTTGAATACAATAACATGAAACAAAACTAAGTATTGTGTTGAGTCAGTCTTTCATTCTGCTGTAACACAACATTCTGATGCTATGGCATTGGCAAAAGATTGATTTTTTTTTTCTTTTACATTAATGTACAATCCACATTATAACAAAAAGGTTGATTGTTTCAAACATTTATGAATAATCCATATATTTAATTATTAAAACACCCCTTTCTACAAGTGATAGACAGGGACACCATGGTAAACCACAGGTGATATATCACTCTTTAATGAAGTCTTTGTCTCCAAATTTTGATTCCTGCATTGCCAATGCATTGTTCTCTACATTTTTAATGACAAAAAATGAAAAATTAGTATCTGAATTAAATAAAACAATTATCTGAAAATTGAATGCAATATGCACATAAATAATACAGGCACATTTATTAAAAATTTCTCTACAGCAAAAGGAAACAAAGCATTATGATCAAAAATTATACTGGTTGTGCAGACTGGCCTCTTTTGAAAGTGTATTTTGCCCTCCCATGAAAAAAATTTTTTAGTTTTTAAGTTTTTTTTGTCCTTCGTGGTTTGCAGTTTTCTCAATTTTTTACACATTTTGTATTTGGTTGGAAACCAATTTAAGGTGTCAGTCAGATGGAACATTAAATGTAGTTTCTTGTTCTTAATTACATGAAAATTTCTTAAAAGACACTTTTTCTCTTATATTAGCCAAGCCTAATGGGTTTGTGGTTGTCTCTTTAGATGTAGGACCACTAAGCAAGGGCCTGGAAAAAAAGGTCATGCACAAAATAAGAAGGACTAAAGCAAACCATTATGGACTGGGAAATTTTCTTTCATGAACAACAGAAAGGTGGTAACTTGGAAGTTTAACAAAAGGTTAACTAAACTTACTTAATGGCTGACTGATATCTGGAACAGCAGAACCCACATCAGATGGAGAGGAAGACCTCATAATTCTGTGTGAAACAAACCAACCAGAGCAAGCTCCAGCAGCTATAAACGAAAAAAGAATGTCAGTCTTAAAATAAGAAAAGAAAAGAAAAACAAGGCTGTGCCTAGTCAGTAATGACTACATTTTTACATGAAGTGTAATCATTTTTCTCACATTGTAAACAATTCTGATCCATATCAGATGTGACTACATTATGAAACAAATGAATGTACTTCAAATGCGAGGAAAAAATATTTTTCATGCTTAGAGCAGTAGGTTTCCAGAAATAAAAGTTGTTTATGTCCTGTGATTTCTTTAATATTCTTAAACTGAGTTATAACTAAGGGAATACATGAGGTTCTGAGCTCAAAAGAAACCCCTTACTCATGGGTTTTCTACCTAAAACAGACTAAAGTAAGTTTTTCAGTTGACTAGCACATTCAAGAACAAAACTGATATGCTGTGAGGCATTTCTAATTAAAGAGGAAAGTTACATTCCATAGACAGAATCATCTTTAAAATATGCCTGAACACAGCCTGTTACACTGAGTGACAAAGTTAATGGTAACCACATTAGCAAACAGCACTTGGATCTTAGATTAAACTTCATCATTTTGTTGGAATGGAAGTTCATGAGGATTGAAAAATAATTTGCACAGAACATCTGCAACTTTATATAATGTCGTGAAACAAGAAGTTACTGAGAATGTTTCAAATCAAACTAAGTACAACTCAAATGTGTGCTTTTTCTGTTATTATGATCAGCAAATGATGCTTTTCATGAAATCACACCCATACTCTTCCAATTTTGTCATTCTTGTGAGTATACAACTGTATTATATATACATTCAGAGTGAATTTTCAGTCATGATATAAAAGGAAAATGAACTTTTGATATCTCATATATCAATAAAACCCTTATATTAACACATACTTAGAGACAAAAGTGGAATGTACTTCTTGGGTATTTGCAGCCGGAAGAACGAAAGGCCTGAAAAAGTCACGCTACTACCTAAAAATTGAAACAAAGAAATAATTCTGTATGTACTTACTAAATAGACAAAACCACTAAAAGTAGTATTGAGGAACTGCTTTTTTTTCTGCTAAGTCTTTCTGCTCTTTTCTCATAAGGCAGGAAAAGCAAAGTAGATAGAGAAGTGTAGCACACACAGCTGACTGGTTAAACAGGCTTATTTTCAGTACAAAATAACCAACTGTCCAAACAACCATCCAATATTGCAGGATATTTGTACTCTATTGACCCATTATTTGTTGTCTACTTTGTGCAGTTGGATAATAATAGTGCATATTTCCAAAGTTGCAAGGTAAATATCCACCACTTTCACAGACACTGCATCAGGATGAATAATTGTTTTATAATAAACAACACAGATATGAAAAACTAGCTTATTTGCATCACTATACTGAAAAATGGTCAGAAAATTAATCTTTTGATATGCGATTTTGTCTCATCCACTCCTTAGAGGTGAATAGTACTTCCTATTCACTTCTCAACTTGCCAATCAGCATGTGCAAAAAGTACTATTCACTTGCGCGGCATATACCAAATATATATACTGTTCTCAGAAGTTACTCCATGATCCTACAGTACTAGGTTCTGCTTAAAATGTTTATTGACAAAGAAAACTCAGTGATCAAAAGCACACACCACAGATTATGTCATTTATCAGTGCCTTACAGATCAATCATTAGCCTCAGTCTTTGACTGCAAAGGTTTCTACCGACAGATCACAGTTTTCTCAAAAGCAACCTTGTCCATTATCTTTGATTGGTGGAAAACAATTCACTGTTCCTCAAAACTGATCAACAAGTGCAACATCTATTGCATCATGAAGATTTTTACGGACTAATTCCCTCTACTAACTCTTCTTTAGGTAAGATATGCACAAGAACAAAACTTTTATCAGAATTCTTAAGTTTAAAAATTATATATAAAGGGGCTTGCTTGTACAAGCTTACCTATAATTATTGACCAAAGGCCATACCATGCTGCCTTCCCTTGACGCTTTCTCCACTCCAATAAATCCTGTAACATCAACAGAAAATGACGCCAGGATCACAAATAAAGGACTGGCCCCGATTGTAATAACAACCCATGACATAAATAGTAATATAATTGAAACAAATATAAGTAAGATGGCCGACGTACACAAAAAATACCATTACTAACACTGCATAGAACATGACTTGCAGTTTATCCCATTTTTAGGAAAAAAAAAAACAAAAGTCAGAAAAAAAAAAAAAGATTAAGTCCACTTACAGGGCGTTCATGGGCTGTTTGTCGATTGACCCAATCCATGACACAAAAATGGTGGGTACGAACTACATCACAGAGAACCCTGGCTGCTCGAAACCCGGAGTATCATTTCGTTTCCAGTTTTAACCGCGAGAAGTCAGGTCTTTGTTTACATCGTGCTGCGCATCGAAAGATCATATGACATGACGGGATATGGCGACGAAAGGGCGAAGAGCTTGTGGCGGAGACCTTTTGAGAAGCTAAAAGTTTCCATTGAACGAGGTTTGACGAGGTCCGAAACTTTAACGAGGTTTGGAACTAAGAGAAATTAAGGTCGGATTCGCCGTTGCCGTGGCCTCAAATGAGCTACGGCGATGTTTTGCATTGTCTCAGGAGTAGTTCTGGCGATTTATCTGTATTTTATAATAAAGTTAGGATATAACGCGCGCTGTCATTGGTTGAAAGAGCGTGCTCTATGAGAGTATAGAGCATAGAACTGAGCGAAAGCTGTCACGCCATCTGCCAAATTGTACCATGTTCGACCTTTTCCGGGACTTCTTTTTAGCTTTTTTTCGATAATTGAAAGTGAAATTTCGGAACAAGCGAGCCGGCAAGTAGTAACAGAAGAACCAAAGAAAGGTTTGTAAACATACCAGGCGCCGTTATTTACGTTATTAAAACGTGGGCAGATACGAAAATCCTCAAAGGAAAAACAAAATAGACATTCCGAGTTTTAAAGATTTTCACGCTCAGTTAGATTGCAAGCTTACGTACGGTAATGAAAATCAAACACAGCCAACACTCGTATAGTATATAAAGTTCAGAGTTCAAAAACAAAACAGAACAAAACAGAAATGATGAAAAATATAACCAAACTGGCATAATTGTTAAAATTCATACTAATCATGACGGTGTCTGAGAAAATATGATCATGCTGAAGTCCATCGCGGCTCACTTATCATGCCGCCCTTCGAGTGAAAAAATAAGAGCTCGCTCTGATATCCTTTCCAATGTGTTGAGTGGAAAGTCACTTCAGTCACTGCAGCCGAGTTTTGCGGCGCTGTCATCCCGAGCGATCTTCATGTTCCGGTGAATTCGGCTGTCGTTCATTTAAAAAACACTCGCCTTGAACAGTTTGTTTTCTACCTTGTCATGTGAAAAAACCCGCGTGTTTTTATGAGCCATAATTCGGCTGAAGTTCACGGATCATTTCACTTCAAGATTCTGAATTAAAAACTTCAGGCAAAAGCGTTAAATTCGACCTGCCGAATTATTTTTGTTCGTAAACTATCGCAGAGTGTGAACTTTGGTGGTTTTTGAACTTTGATGGTTTGACACTTTTGACAGCTTTTGTCTTGTACAGCCAATCAGATTATTTGAACCATTCTAACAGGGATTCTGATTGGCTTATTGTAGCGTGCTCTATGAGAGTATAGAGCATGCTGACGACACTGTTCTTCGCTCAAGAAGTGGGAAGAAACACTCGACTACGTCTCGTGTTTCTCCCTACACTTCTTTCGTGCTCTAGCCGCTTCCTGCGTGCTTTATAACAGAACAGAGCACAGTCAAGGCTTCTCTATTTGTTAAATCGGCTGTTTCAAAGGTAGCGGAAAGAGTTATCTTTGATCAGTTATGTGAGTTTTCTCTTGACTTTCTCAGCGGGAATTTGTCTGGTTTCTTGAAAGGACACTCGACAGCCCTTCTCAAGACATTCGAAGACATTAGGAAAAAATTAGACTCTAACCCTAAGCGAACACTCTGCAGCAATTACCATAGATCTCTCCAAAGCATTTGACTCTATCAATCATGATTTGCTTCTTGCAAAGCTGTCAGCTTATGGTGTAACTAAAGACGCCTTACAACTTCTACGTTCTTACTTGACTGACCGTAAGCAACATGTCAAGACTGACGGTATTTTGTCGGATTGGCAAATTATGAGGTGTGGAGTTCCTCAAGGCTCAATCTTGGGCCCCCTTCTCTTCAATATATATATGAACGATGTGAATTTTTCAGATATTTCGTGCTCTTTAAGATTTTATGCCGATGACACTACTGGGTACTCTTCAAACCTTTGTCCATCTACCTTGCAAATAAATCTACAAAACAACGTTGGTCTACTCGCTTCCTGGTTTTGTTCCTTCCTGGTTACCTATTACTTATTATTTATACATGTAAATTATGTCAATTTTTTATGGAACATTTGCATTTAAACGAGCTATTCGCTCATATGCGATATGTGGTTAAATAAAGTTACTTACTTACTTAAATTTCACGGCGGAGAAGTTTAAGTCCTATAAGAATCTTAAAGCTCATGGTTACTCTGTTTCAAGGAAAATTGGGTTGACTAAAAACTTTACAGAAAACTTTAACCCAGACATATACGCAGCACTAAAAGCCTAAGACCTGTTAAGCCTGGATCCAAGTGAGAATCTCATCTTCCTTGCCCTTAGTATCACAAAGGAGGGTGGGGATCATAGATATATAATGGCGTACTGACTAACACAATCTATATACTGTACGAATTTTTGCTACAAATAGACAGTGCAGTTTATTAAAAGCAGGGTACGGTTCTTCTATGCTTTTCTTAAATGTGCTTTTGTGGTATAGTCATGGTGTATATGCTGTTTGAGGAAGTTGTTTACTCTAATGCTGTAGTTCAGTCTTGGGGAGTCATGCAGTCAAGATGCTGCTTTGATCTGACGTTCTGAGTTGAGGAAAAACAGCTGCCTCTGCCAGCGAGGCTTGTAGTTAATTTTACCCCAGCTAATACTTGAACATGAAAAAAACTGTGTCGGACCTTAACAACCACAAGGACTAAATGCACAAATGTTATGAAAGGGGTTTTTTTTATTGGGGAATCTCCTCTCAAAAGTCATGCAGTACATCTGTTGTGCTCAATTAAGTATGAATTTTTCATTCACTTTGGTCACAAGGGGACATTTTTATTTTTATTTTTTTGTTCAATAGCAATAAAAGTTATGGATTAATCATAATATGGCTGGTCAGTTTGAAATAAGGACTATTTTTAACAAGGATCAGATCTGAAATCTGAATTGAGGAAATCACATGTGTATGTTAGTTTTAAAACAGATAAGAGTGCGAAGTGTGATGCAAGATTGCTGTATGTAACTTAAGGCCTAAGAAAAAAGAACTATTGATCTCCATGTCAGTGGATTACCTCACCACTTTAAATATTCATCACTATGCACCAGTGAAAAATTGTTAATTGGCATATGTATACATAAGTGAATCGCGCTGATTGGGCCGATTGGCTAGTTCAGAAGAGAATAGCAGGTACTATTCACAAAGCAGACAGTATCGTTGGTATGTATATAGCCGTTTGCAGAAAAGTTGTCCTAAAAAAGAAGAAAGTGCATGAAACAATCTCAGAAGGTAATCTGGCTATCCGGTAATCAATGAATTCTAATAAGTGGAACAAATTAATATGTTCAAAAAGACTAATGAACAATGGATAAACACCGACATGCACATGAATATGAGAGAAAAAAACAATATAATAGTAAGATCGCTTACTATGTTGGAAAGAACCCATGCATTTTGGCGAGTTATTCATTTCTAGGTTTACTACATAAGAAAAGGCCTCATGTTGAAGACCGCTTAACTTAACAGTGCTTGATAACCTTATATTTCGTAATTCAAATCACGTTTAAGTATCAATATCGATTCGGAAAATCCTCAAAACTTGCGATTCAGCGCACATGATAACGTGCCGAATTTACTGCGTGAGGAAGAGTAAAGAGCCGTGGCAGTGGAAATATGCCGAAATTTTCCGAAATTTAGTGTGGAAGAGTGAAAAATTATTTGTGGGAGAAAGGTATTTAGTTACTTGATGGCGTGATGGATGATGGCGGCAAAGGAAAGAAAAAAAGTGGTTGATACATGCATGAAAGCTGCAGCAAAGAAACAAATCAAACTAGCCTCTTATACCGAAGACCGCAATAAGCAAAAAGCTTATCTGAGGAGAAATTACAAACAAGTGAGGGCATATTTCCACTACCTAAAATTTTGAATGCTTGGGCGTTCAACTTCTCTGACTCTCCAGAGTTCTCTGGCCTCAGTTGCTTTTATGTCATATTTGTTTACATCGTTGTTTTTTCTTGCGGATTCGAAGCGAGGGCTTTTGTAATTTACGAAACGAAACAAAACGAAATGGAAAGTTGTAATTTGCTGAAAGAAAATCTGTAATTTGCGAAACGAGTATCAGTTCAGTGAATTCCACCGGCTGAAAGGATGGATCGGTCAGTTCACCACATGCATAGATTTCATACGCAACCTCGCAAATAATATCAACTATTATTAATACTTTAACCCCAACCTAAACTTTTTTTCTGATTTCACGCCATCATCGAAGATTTTTGGACAATGGAATGAGATTACTGCTGAGGAGGAATGCGTGACGCTTTCAATTCGGGGAAAGTGTCGCGTCACGCATTCCGATAATTCATCGCAAACGTACAAGATTTCGCAAAGTACACAACGAAGATTTTCCTTTGGCACTTTTCCTAGTTGTTATAAATTGCTGTAATCCACATTTAGAGTGAATTGATCGGTTGATTCTTCCCGCCGGTGGCCATAGTTTCGCGCACTTCTTGTTTGCAAATTACAGATATTTCGAGTTCATTTCGCAAACTACATATTTCAATTTTGTTTCGTTTGGTGTCATTCGTAAATTAAAGAAAGTGTAACAGAGTGAACTAAGACTTGTGTTACTTAGAACTGCGTGACGATATAGTCATTTGGTTAAAGAATTTTTGTAGGATTTCGTAACTTTAGTCTTGGTAATGGAAGCCCTTGATGTTTCGTGTCACAGTTCTTCTGAGATTTCTGCTTCTGTCTCGTGAACTCCGAGTCGTACGAACTGTAAAGTTCATTTACAATTCTACTGAGATTTTTGCTTGTCTCGTGTACTTCGAGTCGCACAAATAGTAGAGCACATTTACAGAAAATAAACGCCGATGGGTTTTAAGAGGAATCCGAGATTCTTGATGAACCCACTGCCACATAAGCTCTCGCTACGAACCAGCAGGAAAAAAAGCAATGGTTAAATTATGTAAACAAGAGCTCTAGAACGTCAGGTCTTCTGTTTCTTTCTGGCGACCTTCTTGCATAGATCGATCAGTTCTGCCTTTTTCTTTCCTTTTCTGCTTTCACTTAAGTGATTGCCTCTCTCCCACATTGAATTTCGAGAAATTTTCGCCCATTTTCACTACCACAACTCTTCATTCTTGACACCGACCAATCTCGAGCCCAGGGTCATTTTAGCTCCTTGTCAGTGATATGGTCGCCAAATTCCTTGGTAAATCATGAATGGGAAATTATTATAGGACATTATATGGGCATAATATGTATTGTGGATAATAATTCCCCATGACCATACAACTCACGAGGAGCCAAAATGACCCTGGGCTCGAGAAGGCAACTTCGCACCAAGCCTAGTTCTTGTGCTTGGATCGCGAGAACAAGAAAATGGCCCTCTGGTTAACCTCAAGATCACACCAGTGACGTCACAACGTCAACATGCAGAAGTGTCAGCACAATAATATTATTCCCTTTAACTCTTTATTTGGCAATATCATCATTTAGAGTTAGGTCAATCCGTGTTAGAGAATCTTGACCTTGGTCGCCTGTACAGATTTCTCGGAGTAATTGCGGAATGCCCTGCCACTTTGATCCACCTCATTTACATGTGTCGTGTGGCTTTCAAGAACGGGGCATAGCACAATAGAATCTATTCTTATTCAATGACATGTAACTGAGTAGCATGTTATTCTGCAGTTAGTCGAATCGTGGCTTCAGCACCTGTAAGATTTGTTACGGCGTTGTAGTAAACCGAACATGAAGAAGCACAAGTAATTGTTCCTGTCTCCGTTGTTTAATAAGTTGCACATATCGCTGCTAAGCTCTTTTCTTTGTCTCCACATCTCGTGAGTTTCTAGAATAGTCAATTTGAACGTAAGGAATGATCTTGGTGAAAATGATACGAGTCGGGTTTACCTAAAGAACAAATCACAACTTCAGTAAAATTGTCGAAATAAGTATGCACTCAAGCAGGGCGCTGGTCAATCCTCTGTGCTGTGTTTAGAACAAGGTTGTATTTAAAAAGATAATTGTGCGCCTTACCATGACGAGCGATGCAAACTAATTATAAGGAGCTCGGCGTCCACGGGCAAGATTACTACCACCATTTAACCACCTCTATTGTTTCGGAGCATTCGCAGTAACCTAAAAAAGAAACTTTATCATCCACACTCCATGCAACACAGCGAGGTTTAACTACTGTTTAATGAAAACAGCAACTGAGCAACACGTTTTTCTCCAGAGGGTTAGAAACATTCCCACGATGCATTGCAAGGAACATTGATTTGACTTGAAGTTATCCGACCAAAAAATTAAGAACTATGGCTAGAGTCAGTGAGGATCTCGTCAGGTCGGATCTTTACGACTACGCTCCTGCCTCAAACTTACTATTGAACGAGAAGGTGAAAGAGCTTATGGCATCTGGAAAGCCAGTATATCATCTAGCGTTCGGTCAGTCACCATTTCCAGTAATGGAGTCAGCTCGCTTGGTTCTCGCACAGAACGCCGAGAAGAATACTTACCTTCCCGTGGCTGGAATCTCGCAGCTGAGGAACGCCATCTGTGAATTTCATCGAGAATTTGACGGTTTTGAAGTTTTGCCAGACAACGTTATTGTTGGACCAGGCTCTAAGGAACTGATCTTCCTCCTCCTCGCGGTTTTCAGTGGTGATGTCTTCGTTTTGTCTCCTACGTGGACAACATTCAAGCCCCAAGCTCGCCTTGCGCACCACGATGCCATAGTTATTACAACTGAGTATCGGCACGACTGGCGGGTCACTCCGGACATATTAGATCGAGCTCTTAGCCGATCATCCGCGAAAAACAAAATCATCGTTTTGGTCAACCCCGATAATCCTACGGGAACTGCTTACACTCAGGAACACTGGAAAGAATTACTGCCGGTGCTTATAAAACACAATGCCATCGTACTGTCCGATGAGATTTATGGACGCTTGAACTTTGCAGACTCTCACTGTTCATTGGTAAAGTTTTATCCAGAAGGAACCATTCTGAGTTCAGGTTTGTCTAAGTGGGCCAGTGCAGGTGGTTGGAGGGTAGGCTATCAGATCTACCCAGCTCAATTGAGACCCTTGTTAGATGCTGTCAAAAGTGCTGCAAGCCATTCTTACACATGTGCGGCTGCACCCATGCAGTATGCTGCTGTAACTTGCTTTACTCCATCCAAAGAGTCAAAAGCTTACATAGCCCATGAATGCCGCATCCTGGCAGCTGTAGCTGATTATAGTTATCAGCACCTTACAGAAGTAGGGGTGAGAGCTGTGAAACCTCAGGGTGGCTTCTACATGTTCCCTGATTTTGAAGTCATCAGATGTGCACTTTCCAATCGGGGTATCACCACTGCACAGCAAATGTGTGATGCAATCTTTGAAGAGGTGTCAGTCGCACTCATGCCTGGAGGTCCAGCATTCCTTAGACCTTCAACAGAACTCACTGTTCGCATGTGTTTTGTTAATTTTGACGGCAGTGTTGCATTGAAGGCCAGTATGGCCATTGGACTTCACAACCCACTTCCTGAAGGATTTGTGGAGGAACACTGTGTGCTGACAGTAGGTGGAATCCAGGCTCTCAAACAATGGATTCTTAATCAAAAAGCTAGTGTGTCTCATGACTTGTAAAGCCTTTCTAACTAAAATAAGTTTGGTATGGAGTCCTTCATTATAACCTTCCTTTTTAAAGTACAACTTTATTATCAAAGCAAGTGTTCAGTGCTTAAAAAAATTTTTGAAACATACCATTTTCTTTTTTAGCAATTTTGTTAAGCAAGCTGAACATGATTGACAAAAACCTTTTTTGCCCCTTCTTTGGGACATTTTTCTGTTCAATTTAGCATACTGGACTGACTTGCACAGTTCCTAGAGCTTGTGCAGTTCTTGAATAAACCCTATCAGGAATACTGCCTCTCCAGGGACAGTGTGGCCTATTTTCAATGTGAAGGTTATGAAAGTAAAGGAAATTATTACCATTCAAGAAGTTCCTGACTGTCCTTGTCAGTGCAGTAGGAAATGTAAAACAGTGTGGAGGTTATGAATACTGTGTTATGGTGTTAAGTGTTAAGAATGAAAATCCAGACCTTTCAACTAAAGTTCAGGATATTCTAATATTAATGCTGGACTCAAAAGTCCACTGTGTGGCACAGTGTTTCACCATATCAAATTAATTTTCCCTGAAGGTGTTCATCCCACAGTACATACCAAAGTTTCTGAGATCAGACATCTTACAAGGTGGGAGGGGTGGAAGGCTGATGTTTCAGTGTACCTCAGATTTTTAAGAGGCTTTAGTAAGGAATCTTGACTTCAGGCCCATAAAATAATGATAGTGGTTGTAATAGTGAGTGTGATGATTATTGTAATAGTAGTAATGATAAGGATAAGAAAAATTTTAATATGCAATGACAGTATTAAAATTGTAATTCTTTACCATTAGTGCTCCTGCCCACAGTTTTACTTTTTAAGTGAGTTCATCATTTGCTAGGAATTGGGAGGGATATTTCAACACAGAATTTATTTATTAATGAATAGAGTTCTCAATATAGCTAGCTTTTTTCACAAGCATGGATCAAAAGGCTGAGTGCCCAATGATTTTTGCCTGACATGAAGTAATTATTACTATAATAGTACAAGTCCATCACTGAGTGTTGAGCAGCAGATTATGTCCCTGGTTCAGGTTGAGGAGAAATACTGTGAAAATAAAGCCTCCAACCTAAAGAACACAGTAAATTGACCTCAGCTTGGCTAAAAGTCATGCATTTTACTTTAAACCCAGTGTAACAGTCACAAGAATACCCTTATCCCATAAAAGAGATTTTGAATTCATGCGGCTATAAAAGATGCATATCAGTATAACTGCTTGTTTGATTTCAGAGATGCACTTGCTCTGATTGTTTGAGGATTGCACTATATCATGCTTCAATTACTTAGTTCAAAGTGATCATAGTGCAACAGCACAAGCACATCTTAATACTATCAAAAATAGATTTTAAATGCATGCAACTGTTTTAGGATCTGGTAATATGATGTAAATGCAAACTGCACTTGAGTTAACTTCACTTGAATTAGATCAATTTTCAATTTAGTGTTGAAAGTAAACCCAGGTTGCATAGGTTTTGCCTTGCTCAACTTGGTGACTGGTCTAGTAAACTTGCATCACTTACTCTCAATAATAAAAGAATAAAGCAGGGGCATTTTCAGACTGAACTGGCCTTTACTGTCTTTATTTTAGAAGATTAACCCATAAAACTCTCTTTCAAATGTACATTGACACATTCACTACATGTTGTCCGGTTAAATTCAGTTTTTGGTTCTGTCATGTGCAGTTCACAGATTGAACATGTGGTCTACTCACCAGAATCCACATGTTCATTTCCTTGGTGTGTCACAAATTGGAAGCAAAGAAAGAGAATGTTTTTCCTATCACAACACTTATTTGCCTCAGGCTCGGTGAACATTGTTGAATAATTAGTGGGGGTTTCAGCTAACTTTTGTTAAATATTAAAACCCATACACCACAGGTTGTCCTCCTGTTGTCCATGCGCACTGTGTGTCCCCCTTAGGAACGAATTAAGTGTGATACCATCCTCTGCATATCATTTGGCCACATATGTCTGTGCGAGTTCTTGTGTCTGAAATAATTTTCAAATTTTCCAACACAAGGTAGTGCCATAAGTTTAGCCTTTTTTACAAGTTTCAACTATTTTTTACCCTTTTAAAACTTTTTATCATTTTATTTTGCAACAAGATATCATATGTGATTTTTATCTTATGAAATTTAAGACTATTACCACTACTTATGAGACATGGTAATGACATCAATAAAAAGTAATATTTCAAGAAAAAGATAAGTACAAAAAAATAATAATTCCAAAAAACATAGAAAAAGCTTCAGGTATCCTTTACAGTTAACAGATTCTTTTCAGCAGCAGCCTTCATCACAACATGGAATGTGTTACCTGCAACTCAAAAATTAGTTTTTTGACCCAAGTCCATCAGCCAGGCTAACAACAGGGACTTCCCACAACAGTGGACCTTTTACAGGCAGGCACAGGATTAGTCTGACCAGTAAGAGTTGGATATCAAGGCATATTGGAACAAGAAAATTAAATTCAATCAATCAGTCGATGAGCTTTAGCTGTTTCTACAGCTAACCTTTCACTTTAAATCGAAGAAAATCGTAACGATTGGTAGCTCCAGGTTTGTACCAAACCCCCCCTTTTTTTTGTTACTCGAAAGATAATATTTAAAGCTAAGTAAAGGCTGTAAAGCGTAGTTTTTGAGGGCAAATTCGCATGTTAAAGGTGAAAAATATTTGAAAGATTTCTAGTAAATCTTGAAATGTATTGGTGTTCTTTACGATCGCTCTGAAAACTTCCAGAGAGTCTTAGACTAAATACATACATACCCAATTGCGTGATTGTTACTGGCTTTACATAAAGTGAAATGGTGTAGTAAAACTTAAGAAAATAAACTCTTTCTTGCGATATGTTTTTTTCCTCTTGAATGTTCCATCACTTCCAAACGTCGTTCATTTCGAGACCCACTCTTTCCTTAATTTCCGTCTCCACGTAGAGGTTCCGCCATCGAGAAGTGTCGCTAAAACTCAGATCTGCGGAAAGATTTAAGAAAATTGCGGAGTTCTTGATTAAAATATAGAACAGAGCTTGCATATTCCTTGAAAGGTCAGTAAATTAACATTTGACTGGGGTAAAAGCGCCTTATTTGACAGTATAAATAGTCATATTTTCACCAAAATGATCAATTTTGGTACCTCGTGGAACTCTTTCCGGTGGCTCCACCCACGTCTAGCTGCATGAGCCCGCACATTCTTGTACCTCCGGTTCTTCATATGCTAATGAAAGTGCCATCGCATCCTGACATGTAGTACGTTCCAGTATACGCGAGTTAGTCTGGCTTCATTTCTAGATCTGTAGATTACGGACATTTCTTGAAGTCTCGTTGTATTGATTGTTAAAATGACCTGGGGTTTAGAGCTTTGGGTAAGTGATCAAGGGCTTGAGTGCTCGCTTGTCTTGTCGCAGCTTGTGTTCTGGTATTATCCGACATCAGTGATTCAACTGCGCGATATTCAACATTCTCCTGCGATGAGACTAACACTTGCACATTTTCTCTATGGTTTCTAGGATCAGTTTGATCTCATTGCCAACCATACGTCTTCTGGAATCGACTTCGTGGAAAAGGTAGCGAAGTTCGTGAAGGAAAGGTGTGAAATCGAATCGCGGTATGCGAGGGACTTACGGTAAGAGAGAAAGGAATTTCATTTTACGAAATCGAAATTCTTTATATGTCGTAACAGAATGACTGGTATATTGTCCTTGTACCATCAAATTATTACTTGACTCCGTTGGAGCTTAAGTGTAAAATATGTGTAAACAATTTGGCATTTTTGTTGAGTTTCATGTGGATCTCTTCTATGCTGCTCTGAGCATGTTTCCTAACAGACAGCTGATTGGTGTCATTCTTTATAATAATCATATACGCTCAAATTTTTCTTCCGCGCTTGCATGACTGTTCTTACTGCGTGTCGCTGTCCTTGAGAAATACTATCCGTGTTTCTACTTTCGCTGATTAGAACATACTTTTAATTCAGGATCAAGGAGACCATCTGTTAAATTGCAGGGATCGAAACAGAAAACCATATTTATGACGTTTATTGATTATTTGCCGTAGTTTAGAACGACAAACTAATGATTTTCAATCATCAAATTTCACTTTTCGACCTTAAATTTTAAGAGGGACAGTTGTCAGATATTTAAAACATTGACAACCACATCAACTTTTAATTCAAAATCTACATTATCAAAAAGGATTCGCTCGATTTTTGTTTTTGAAGAAAGAGCTGTTTATTTTTTCAGTGGAGTCACTTGACATCACGTAATATTGACACTCAGTTTCAGAGGCCCATTGTGTTATCCGTATTTCATTTCCTCATGAAGAATTCAGCATTAATTACTCAAATCAAAAGAAGTATTTCAAAATATTCCATCGTGACACAATGCAAACCCAAACATAATTTCACAGTAGGTTGCATTGAAATACTTAATCATTTCAGTTACTAGACCTGAAAATTAGCAATCTTCAGGGATTCTCCTGTCTCCATTTCTCTACTATTAAAAATTCAAAATCATACACAATCATTATTTCTTTCATGTATAGAGTTACAAAAGTTCTTATCACACGATACAAGTTTAGTCCCAATCTTCTTCATGCAATGAGGAACTTTCATTTCTTTGTCGGGGTTGACAGTTGTCTGAGTCCTCATCAACTTTCTTCTCTAACAGTAAATTGAAATTTTCAGAGTAAAGATATATTCTTGTATAGAAAAATTTATATGTACTCTGTAGTTCTTAAGAAATGGTTAAGAACTGGTTAGAAAGACCTACAAGATTAGTAAGAGAATTTTGAATCCCTTTTAGGATTAGCAATAAATTATGACTTTCATGTCCAATTCTTTTAACTTGGTGTAATACATGTATGTATAAACAATTAGTTTCCTTTCTCAAGCAGTGGGAGGAACATTTATTAGATAATCATTGTTCTTAATGCTTAGACTCACATTTTAAACTACTTTGTGTAACTTCACAGACAACTGGTAAAGAAATTCAACCCAAAGAAGAAGGAAGATGAACACATGTGAGTTGACTCTTCATTTTTTCCTCTTTCGATCCCTTAAAGTGACTAGCATCTATTTCCTTGTTATAATATCACCCCTGGATCAAACATTAAGTTCATGAGAATAAAGGAAAAGATCACCTGTTAAAAAAGCTCTGGGTTGTTCAACAAATTCTCCTTGTCAGTACCAAAGGAATCTTTTAGAGAACAGTATGGAGAATATGCATAATGATGTTGGGGTGTAGAGAGTTAACTATGGATTGTCAAAATACCACAATACAATTGATGATTTTTGTGCATCCAAAATTCTGTATCTATCATTTGTCACAAGCTTGCTACATATATTGTTATAGTTTATGAAAGCCGTAAATCATTTGTACCATAGTTTGCTCCAGATCTCATCATGTTATCTTATACTTGACAGTATAAATCATAGACTCATATTGTGGTATTTATCAGAAGGAATTAAAAATAAAATCGTGTTCACCCATTGACTAACAAGATCTGATAGTTAATTCTCTCCTCTAACTGCACTATATTTCCTTGTAAATTTGTTACAAGAATTTGGTTTAGATCAGGCTAACAGCCTTTACCTTAGTGTAAACAGTTAGATTATTCTCATCACCTGTTTGCTGGATAATGCTTGGATATTATGGAGAGAAAATACGTGTTTATCACTTTTGAGAGTTGACAAGTTAAAAGAGATCAGTACCTGTGGTCCATTGACTGATTCACCATTGTCCTTTATCCAGACATTTTTGTATTATAAGCATAACTTTGGCCTCGACATTTGCATACTCCACTACTTAAATGGTTAAGCAGACAGCCATTAGACTTCTACTAATGTCTTATGAGAAAAGATTTCTATAAATTGAACAACTGAAATAGTTAAAAGAAGAATTGTTGTGGGATCATGGCTTGTGGTGAACATTTATGCTCTGACAGCCTGACTTATCACTCAGTCAGTGAACTTTTGAATCTGTAAGTTTTTTACCATTTGACATTATACAATTTGACCATTTTACACTGTAATGGATTTGAAATGACATGTTAATCTCACATGAAGCTGTCTGTTTTATACAGGTTTTTAATGACAACGATGCTGTATTTTGGATTATCATCCAAATAACAGTGGTGTCCTTGTACCTCAAACAAGACAAAGATGTGTTTGAGATGTGGGCTGATTTCCACCAAACCCCTTTACTCCCAAGTGATCATTTGCTTTCTACCCATTAAGTTTTACACTGTTTTGCAATTTTTATTTTGGATCAATTAATAATCCCCTTATTGACTTACAAAGGATATAGCATGGCCATGAAGAGATACAAAATTTCTCTGTGATTGTTAAAAAATGTACTGAAATATTTTCAACACGAGAAGCTAATTTCATATCTCCAAGTGGCCATGTGATATTCTATTTATTTATTTATTTTTTATATGAGCACCAATGAAATACCAATCATTTCACTTAAAAATGTTTTAAAAAGTACTTCATGTATGAAGATATCATGTTTTCATTTGAACACTCACTTGGTATTTATGTTGTAATTTCCTTTATTCTTGTCACTTGTCTGCTTGATATTGTATTGATATCAACGGATATCAACCCTTTAACCCTTTAACTCCCAAGAGTAATCAAGACAGAATTTCTCTTTACAGTATCAATACAATGTCAAGCAGATGGGTAATGAGAATAAAGACAAATATCATTTAGGGGATTATTACTTGATCCAATACCAAATTCTCTAAACTACCATCACAAGAACTATATAGCAGACAGTAAGGAGAATTGCTAATGAGATCTTGGGAGTGTAAGGGTGAACTCAGGGGGTTGTAGGATTGATATCAGGTGTTGGGTTTGCTTCATACAGGTTTAACTTCATGATTATCAGCAAAATTAAGTAATTTAATATTTCATTTTACAGATTTACTTTTCAAAAGGCTTTCATTGGTGTCGTGAAAGAGACAGATGATGTGGCAGGACAGCATGAGCTGATATCAGAGAGTTTAACTGAAAAGATTTGGAAGGAATTACATTTATTGCATAATGAACTTAAGACAGAGAGAAGAAAGGTGAAACTTTTTACACTGTAGATGTTGATTCCTTTTTTTTAATAAGTTTTTGGAGGTTCTTGGGAGTAAAAATTGAAATTTGTAACAAAACATGATAGGTTGTATCAATAGGCCAGCAGCAATTACAAGAACAAATTTGGAATTGCTTGTTTATTTTTTACTTTTTTTTTCGTGTTTTGTTTTCCATTTTTTTTTTTTCACCAAGTAGGAGTCTCTTTCTCAAAGACTAAGATGATACTTATTTTTACTCCTCAAATGCTCATGGAATTGAAAACTCAAAAGGTTCCACTTCCAGCTGCCTATACTAGAAACAGAGCACTGCATACATGTAACTGATTCATTTTCAAGAAAATAGGTTTTAAAACTTAAGTCTTTGTTTTGATTCTGTCAGTGTCATTGCTCATTTTGGAGTTAGTGATAGGTAAAAAACTTTTCAAAAAGATTGTGGAATGTGTTGTTAAAGAAAAATGCATTTGCAAATAGGTCTAGAAATGTACTGTTGGAAGCTCATTGACTCGACTTATTAAAATCTATTTTTATGATTATTGTAATTTCCAGCATCTGTCTGATGGTAAAAAAGTTCAAGAACAACTAGAACAGTCAATAAAAGCTATGGAAGTTGTAAGTATTAGTGGCATCAGCCCTTTCGTTCACAAGATATAATTTATTTAGTGATTCTCCATAGTGCATGCGATACAATTCTTAGTATGTTACTTTTAAGAATTTAGTATTGGATCAACTAATAATCCCCTAATTGATATTTTTTTTATTCTTGTCACTTGTCTGCTTGCTATTGTATGGGAATTATAAGGAGAAATTCTGTCTTGGTCATTCATGGGAGTTAGAGGGATAGTTATTATAAGTTTAGGGTGTTGTCTGAATTAATAGCTTAAGCCACTTGCTATAAATAACAATTTCTGCCCCTTGCAGAGTAAAAGAGCTTATATGAAGGCAAGTGAAGAAGCTGAGCAAGCCCTTCAAGCATTCCAGAAAGCTGATCAAGACATGGCTAACTCTAGATTGCAGATTGAAAAGGTGAAATAAAGTTGTACAGTTTTAACCATTATCACTCCATAGAACAGGTCCTAATTTATCAATTGAGCTATTATTGTGGAAAAAATGCTATCTACTCAAAATCTGGACTAAAATCCAGGGAGCTGTTTTTCTAAGAAACAGTTCGCAACTTGAACACTTCTACTCATGGAATATTTTGACCATAACTCGTTTTTTTCCTTTGGGAGTAGCCACTCTTCATTTAAAGTATCAGCTGTGTGAATATTCAGTTTCACATCATGTGGGCTGATGTTTAAAACTGGCTAACAGAAATTATGATTTTGACTTCTATACCATGAAGTGTAGCATATGGATGTCAACAATTTCCCTTGAGAAGGAGAGCATCATTTATAAAATTAAGTATAGTTTAAGGAAGGAAAGCAAATAATTATACTCCCTTACATCAGCATATATATTTTCCAAACAAATTATAATAAACTGATCGTGATGTTTTTGCTATTTTAGCACAAAAATATATCGGTTGAGAAGGGCCAGGCATGTGAGAGGGCAAAGGATGAATACAGAAACCAACTTCAACAGACAAATAGCAAGCAAGCCTTACACTACAGCAATGAAATGCCAGCGGTGTTTGATGTACGTATGTCAGAAACTAAATTTTCTAGGGCACAATGATACTTAATATTAAATGTTAGATTCAACTTAAGTATGGCAATAGATAGATACAATAATAGTTATCAAAAAGTTTAGGAATATAGAAGTTTTCAATTGCTTCTGATTATTGCAATTTAATTCATTGACATATTTTTGCATGAACTGAATTTTGTCCTGTGCAAGTCCCTTAAAAATCCTCTGCTATGTTGCATTGCTAAACCAGAATCCCTCAAGCACTGAGCTTGCTGTAACTCAAATTGGGGCAGTCTTCTGGTGACCAAGTGCTTTTTTGTGTGAAGAGGATGTTGGTCTCTCACCTCAGAGCACAACACAATAATACAAACAAGAGTTCAAATCTAAACTGGCAGGTTGAAGTCTGAATCAGGCCCTTGCTGCTTGCCACTCACACACATTTTGTAATCAACTGGTGTTTTGGAATACTCTTCCTTCAGCTGTACCTCTCTTCCCTTGTGAGGAGTAACAAAAGATCTTTGTCAATCCTTTAACTAGCATCTAATTTCTCCTTAAAATATGACCCCTGAATTAAAATTAAGGTTTGGAGAATAAAAGAAATGATGACAAACTTAAGGAGATTTTTGTTGTTAAATAAATTCTCCTTGTTAGCACCTCAGGAAATGTATAGAGAACAGTATGGAGAATATGCATACTGATGTTAGAGTGTAGAATGTTAAGAGGTCACAACAGGAAAGTAAGTTGCTCCAGAAACTGAAAAGGGAATCCCATTAGTGTGATTTTCGTATCACTTTGGAAAGGAGTTGGTAACAAAATTAATTAGTTCTTAGAGCTGAATAGCCCTAAATACCTTTGTTAAATCTTCAGGAACTACAGAAAATGGATGAGCGAAGAATAAAGAGAACTGGTGAATTATTAGAGGAGTATGCAAATGTAGAGGCCAAAGTTATGCCTATAATACAAAAATGTCTGGATAACATGAAGGACAATGGAAAATCAGTCAATGGACAACAGGTATTGATCTCTTTTTAACTCTTCAACTCCCAGAAGTGATTAACATGTATTTTCTCCCCATAATTTTGTATTTTGTATGTACATGTATTTTCTCCATGCATTATCCAGCAAACAGGTGATGAGAAGACTCAAATTTATCAGGTAGAAGTTGTTGTCTTGATCTAACATCAAGTTCTCATAACTAATTTACAAGGAAATGTGTAGCAGCTACAGGGGAGAATTATCACTCAGATCTCAAGATTTAAGAGATGTCCAACATGATCCAAACAGTCTTTTGCTAATTTACATTGTGCAATTCAGTTTGAAGAACATAGCTACACAGTAATATGATCTAAAATGGATGCTTTGAAAAAGATGACCCTGGCTAATACCTGTACATGGCTCAAACACAAAAACTATTGTTCCTTGAAGGAGGATTACCCTGGCAAGAAAGTGAGGTAACCTCACCCCTAGTACATCTCCTTACCTTTAGATAAACAGAACCAGGAAAAACAACAGAAAGCAGGGTTACCCAGCTATAGGTGTTTCTCCCATATCCATGTAGATAAAGCCTAGTGAATGATATTTTTTGCAACATCAGGACAGCAAACTCCTGTGTGATCAACATAAAACTGAGTACAAGCCACCTCAAGATATCCAGTTTGAGGAATATGGCAGCAAACACACTCTCCCCAGACAGCCTGCTAGTGAAACCAAGGGCAAAAAAGGGAAGAGTATCTTTACTGGAAATAAAAAAAAGAAAAAGGTATGAAGCAAGCCATTGACCAGTATTGAAAATGAAATTGAATGGTCAAATGCGGTAAACTTCAAAATTAACAATTTAGTTGCTTTCACTTTGTGGGTTTATTGGCAAATTTTGAAATTCATAATAGGTTTGAAGGTATGGTATTCATTCAATTAAGCACCCAGGGATAATTACTTGTCAAATTTTTAGACCTTGAGAGAGGGTGCCTACTTGAGATGCATGCTTATTCAAGGCTGGGCACTTATTAAATTTTCACCATTTTCAGCAGGTAGTACATTTACTTTGAAACACAAGAAATGTTTTAAATTATCCTAAACCCTAGCTTTAATTGTGTGTGAAGCTTGTTGAAGATTGTCATTGGGGGCAAAGGATTTGTATTTATTGTTCTTTCCTTTATTAATGACAGTCCTTCAAAATTTTGATTTAAAAATCACTGCTTTTTGGAACCAACAGAGAGCATATGTGGTTGACATAATAAATGCAATATCTGCAGGAGATATTGTATTTATTATGTTGAGTTCAGAGTCTGCCTTGTTTCCAAGACCCTTGTCCATGTAGTTTTCACAAACTTATATAAACTCAGAGAGGAACTCAAAATGGCTGAATGCTTTAAAAAGTGTATAATGAAACAATTATTAAGAGTATTGAATTATTAAAAATCAGCTTATATGTAAATGGATGAATGAATCAAATGTCATGTTTGTGTTATTTGCCACAGCCTTCACATTTCAGCAGATAACTCAGATGTTGGTTTTGATAATTCATAAAATCTTGCTTAACCTCATCCAATGATTGGTTATTACCTTATGTCTGACATCAAGATCTTCTTTTTCTTCAGAATGTTGATAATGGATTAGATGGTAATGATCAAACATTGACACCAGGACAGAAGATTCGCACTTCTAAAAAGAAGGTGCAGCAGTTAGAGGCACAAGTGGCACAGCTCAAGAACTCCAGGTACCCAGCCCTGTTGTCACTCTGTATTTTTTTTCTAAATATTGTGATTTATATACTTTTGTTTTGGACTGTAGAGAGGGGGATTCAGAAAAGTTACCCGAAGTTTGTTATTGTTGTGTCAAGTTGTTCCAATCAGATATGTATTAAGAAAGTTATAGGAGGATGGACCGTGTGACAGATAGACATAGATAGTCAGTCTGATTGACTGACTCGCTGAGTGTCTGAATGTCTACTTGAGGGACTGTTTCACCCTTAAACTCCCATGAATGACCAAGACAGAATTTTTGCTTACAATGTCAATGCAATATCAAGCAGTCAAGTGATAAGAATACACAAAAATATCAATCAGGGGATTATAAGGTGATTCAATAACCATTTTTTTCTATATAAAAAATACAAATCGTATGGCAGACAGTAACAAGAACTGCTCATGAGATTTAAGGAGTTGAAAGGTGACTGACTGAACTTCTAACAGAGATACAGAGAAGGATAATGAGAAATGGAGAGAGAGAGAACATCAACAGACGAGCACAAATACAAGCAGATTGCTATCCTTTTCAGAAAATAGCTAGACAAAAACTTGTGATGAAAGGACGAGGAGAATCATAATTTTTTTAATTCCCTTAACCCTTCAACCCCTAAAAGTGACTAGCATCTAATTTCTCCTTACAATATCACTCCCACAAATCACACATTAAGGAGTTGAGACTAAAGGAAATGATCACTAACTTAAAAGGTTCTTGACTGTTAAACAAAGTCTCCTCGTCAGCACCTCGAGAAATGTATAGAGAACAGTGTGGAGGATATGCATACTGATGTTCGAGTGTAAAGGGTTAAGGTGTGCTGGAAGTCCTCTACAAGTTATTGGCCACATTTTATTGGTTTTCCGTCACAGTTCAGCGGTACTCATCTCTACTCCAAGCTCAAAAGAACACTGGCTTGGGTTTAGTCTTGTTCCTTTGTTTCTTTTTTTCAGGGAGGCTTTGGAAAAAATGATTGATGTGTACAGGCAGAATCCTTCACTCGGTGACCCAGCCACTATTGAACAAAACCTCAGTGATAATGCTAAGGAGCTGGATGCTCTTAATGTTGACCTCCACAGATATCAGGTTAGAGACTATTGCTTTGCTATGTTATCTACTAGACATGAGTTCTGCAGCAGACACTTTGAACCAGACCCCCCTCCACAAATATCAGTTTAGAGACTACTGCTCTGTGATGACATGAGTTCTGCTGCAGAGACTTCTAAACCAAACCCCTCATAAATTTGAGCAACTTAATGAACTGAATCCCAACCAGTGTAGAGAAGGGATCTTCACCTTCAGTTAATTTTAAGTGCAAAAGTTCCCCTGAATTCCCTTATACTGTCAACGGTATAGTGTGATTCCTTAGATGGGTGGAGATTACCGTTAATACCTCAAAGACGGTTTCAAGAGTTTTGAATGGTTGATCAGTTTTCATACTAAATATCTGGAAATATCCAAAATACTTAGGTTGTTATGCAAAAATACTTCTGGATCAATGTGAGTATCTTAGTAACTGCGTACCTACCCCTCCCCTAATCCAATATTAACCCCATTAACGACATTGATCCAAATTTTTGATGAAACCTCTTAATGCTAATTTCTAGTGCTACCTGGCTGCTTTGGAGAACAGAGATGCCCCACCGCCTCCTGAGGTCTACTCCAAAACTAGCAGCTCTCAATCACCACCGGCACCAAGCAGCAGTGTACCAGACGGGGCCCCATCCAATGTCCCTCCCCCTCCTGAACCTGCACCTGCACCTGCACCTGCACCTCCCCCCGCTATGTTAGTACCACCGGTTGAAGAAGATGATGAGTTTGAAGAAGACGAGCCTCACTGTCGAGTTATTTACGATTTCCAAGGTAACACAAGCCTTTTCTCTTTCCTTTAGGTATTACTTTGGCGTCTTTACTGTCTGATTGTTGATCAAACTCCCATTTGACTGTGTACCAACCACTCAAAACATGGTTACTGCTGTGCATGCGCAAAGGCTTCAATAAAAGCCAGTTGCTACCTATTTCACAATCGGCAGCCGCTTATGATAAAAGTTGTTAAAACCCTTGGGATGCTCTGTGAATAACGCGTTTCGAAAACTCAACATTTGCATCTTAACTTAAGTCATCCCAATTCTTTTTTGCATCTTAACTTAAGCCATCCCAATTCTTTTTTGCATCTTAACTTAAGCCATCCCAATTCTTTTTTCAGCAACAAATGATGGTGAACTCACCGTTGTTGAAGGAGATGAGCTGGTTGTTTTGGAACAAGACACAGATAACAGTGGTTGGACGAAAGTGTTAAAAGACGATGAGGAAGGATATGTTCCGTCCACTTATATTGAATATGTGTAGGAGAAACATGGTTCACAAATTAGTGAGTGTAACACAACTAAAATAATATTGAATGGTTAAAATTTTGGGAAAGTCCGTTGTCAATAAGAAAATGCGTCGTCATTTTCACCGCTTTCGGTTTGTAAACAGTGAGAAAGACAGCATTGTGGGTGAGGGGTTTGGTCCTCCAGCCCACCACCCCCCTCCCCCTACCACCTCCTCTAATTTGTCCTATTGTCTCTTGTATTGATTATTCAGCTACTGAATTTGGTTGGTTGTCTGCTCGCAAGGTTAGGCCGAAAACTTTTCCCGCGAAAGAAACAACCCATCAGATAGACTATATCGCACGGTGCTTAACTGGACAGTAGTGTATACCGTCATTTTACTTGAATTTGTCCTTAGACAGATGGTAACATTACTGACTGGATGGAAATCTTATGAAAATATATAGTGAAAGTTAACCATATCATTAAAAGTTTGATGTTGGACTTACTGATGCGAATTTCACGCGAAGGATATGAAAAAAAATCAATGCATATCTGTTAGCAGAATAGAGGAGTGAAGGGGGCCTAACTCTTAAACTCCCGTGACTGACCAAGACAGAATTTCTCCTCACTACATCTATACAATATCACGCAGACAAGTGATCAGAATAAAGAAAAATATCAATTATGGAATTACTAACTGATCCGATACCAAATTCTCCAAACTAATATAATAAGAATCGTTTGGCAGACAGTAAGGAGAACTACCAATGAGGTCTTGGGAGTTTAGGGTTAATGTTAATTTTTACGTAAGATGTTGCTTAACAATGCGAAATAAGAGGTTACTGGAGGCTCCAATTGACGAGTATATTTTATTTTTCGGTCGCGTTTAAGTAGCTTTAAGTAAGTTGACAATTTATAAGGAGTATTAATCTAGTATAGCTTTGTGTTTAATATTTCTTACAATACAGGGCTTTGTTGCTCTCCAAATGAAATCAAGAAATTTTCTCACTATGGGCTTTTTTTGTTTTTGTCCACTTTTTTTTAAAGAAATACGTATGTTGTCAGTGTTATTTTCTGCACTCACTTGACAAATGTATACTTAAAAAAATATGAGTATTTTTCTTCTCCTTTTTTTAACATACAACACAAATTAGGTGTCGGTAGAAATGTACCACAGCGTGTTATTTAGAAGCTTGATATTAGTGTTGGTGAGATAGTACTTTGTTTGATTTTCTTATTGGTGTATGGATTACAACAAATTAGTTTGTTAACAAAATAAGAAATAGCTCTAGAGTATAGGTCAAGAGCGGCCGCTTTTTCGACTGTGAGGCAAAATATCGGAATTCAGTATAGGAGTAATTGTTAGAATTCAACAGGCTAACACTAGAAGTAATTAAAATTAATCGTGAATGTTGATCATGTGTCTGATTGTATTTCGTCTTTATTCATGATTGTGTACAGTTAAGGTCCCTTCTGTGTAAGCTTCCGGGTCGTTGTATTGAAGCTCGTGGTTCTTAATATGCAAAGTTTAGAACCAAGGCCTTTTTTTGTTGAGGAATGCCAGCCCCCTCCCTCTCCTCCCCGAGATTGGGGGAAAAATTCTTGTCGCGTTCGGATGAAATGCAGTAGCCATTTTCTATCTAGTGCACCAGGCACGGAATGGCTGGGCCGTCTGACTCGTGCTCGACATCTCCCCCCTCCCCTCCCCCTCCCCCAACAGATCAGTAGATCAACTATCGCACAAAAAGAGCTACGTATCATCTTCGAGCGTTGAACATTGTCAAAATTATATTAACTTGGTATTGTAGGTGCAGGCAATCAAATAACATCCCAGCTTCCTTTTGCGTCAAAGGTATATTCTTTTCCCGGGTTAATTATTATGCGAGGTCCACAACCCAACCTACTTCCATATCTATGACGTTCGTAATGGATTATATTTCTCATTGCGGACTGAATAGTAATTACTAATATATACCTTTTCTTCCGAAAGTACATTAAAGAGAGAGTTTTTCTCCTAAACAGACACCTAGACCTGAGCTTGAACTGCGTTCACAGATGTTGTTACTGGGGATGAAAGTTACGAAGGATATGAATTTCCAAGAAGTTTCTGTCGCCCAGAGAGCCCTCAGCTCTTACCTTCACTGGTGCGGCCGCCAATTTGGTCACAAGGCTTTCTCGGATCACGCTGAGGAAATTCTTTTAAAAGAAGTCAGTTCAAGAGCCTAAGAGGTGCATCTGCACTTAGCGAAAACCTACGAATGGCGAATAAATTCAAGCATGTAGCCGGTTTAGGGCCATAGAACAGATACCTTCAATAGAAGCTGATGAAGCTAAAAGGGTCGAAAGAGATAAACCTATGGCAAAAAAGAGTATTTCGCAACTGAAAGCAATGCATGCACGCTCAAGTTATGTTAACAGCAACTAATTTCGGGCTTACTTCATTGAGAGCTTTTTCACGAAATGTTTATCTTTGCCCCTGCAAATTAACATTTTCGGAATGAAACTGCTTTATTGAGTATTTCATGCAAATTCGTATTTTTATCAAATGTAATTCTGATAACGCTGACAGGGTCAAAGGGTACTCAAATGCTATCTTTTTGAAGCATGGCTGCTTTCACGTACTTTCGAAAATACTTATGCCGATAACATTGACATGTAAGGATATGGAATTCCAAATAATAATAGGAACCAAAACTGATTTTTTAAAATGACAGAGTAAACCGTAACACATACCTAGATAGTTTGTGTAAACTGAATGAGAAGAAAAACTGTCAAAAACCCAACCATTAAGCTTGCGAGAACTGATGATGTAATGCTCAATGGCGTCAAAAATGTCTACACCGTTGTTATCTTCCTCTGATTCTCTGTTCTTCCCATATAACTGACATTGATAAAGTTGAGTCCAGAAAATTAATGAATTTTAGTTTCAAAGTGGTTTAGCCCAAACATACCAAATGAAGCTGAGCGCAAGAGTTCAGCCACTTCAGAAACAGGAGCTTTATCTCGATCACCCCAACTCACCGGTGCACATGAACTTCCTTGCTAACTTGTCTTTCGTAAAGTATACGTATTTTGACCGACGGAAAAGGAATCCAGCGATCCACCCCAACCATCGAGAGTGTATGGTTTTCTCAGTTTTATTTGTATCTGTGTTTATTTCATTTTTTTTATTCATCCGATATTCTTCTTTATATATCTTTAATGGTTGGCAAGTTTATCTTTCTTGCTTTCTTTTCTAGTCAACGGATTTACGTCAACAGGCACCACGAGACTTTCTATTTATTTCTGCTCGGAAAAACGCCGCGTTCCCTCGTTCAAATTATTTTTAGTTTGTTTGTGTATTGTCAAAATAGAATCCAGGGGTGTTCCGAATGATATAAGAAGGCTTTCTAGGATTACTTTTGTGGGTGTTCCAGATTGTTACAGTGTTCCCAAAAATAATACATTTCTGTTCTCGACGTAGTTCACACTAACGCGGTTACGATAATCCTTTTAAGCAGTTTAGATCACCGCCTCGGAATTTTGTTAAGGATTTACGATAAACAATAACCAAGTGGGAAAGCAGTTGCACCCTTCCACACCCGAAAACGACAAACAGTGCAAAATCAAGCAGGGAAAGCTTATGAGTCATTGTCCTGGAAACATAAGCTCAACTGCGCATAAAGCGCAACTAATAGAAACCTTGTTGATCACTTGAGGCTTTTCTTTGATCGTTGGACCCCCTGTGTATAACAATTAACTGTCTATGCCCTCTTGCCTAAAACGACTTTAGCACCGAATGGAACAAGCAATATTCTTGATTTTACCACCTGTCTCCCTATCATTTGCTCATGAAGCTATTCAGTAGTAATTTGATTAGCCTGATGATCAAGCAAATTACCTAATTAAGTGAACTTTGGGACCTGAAAAGATTCAAAATTTAAAAGACGCCCTTAGGGTAAGTCGACAAACAGTAACCGTTCTGATGTTGTTTCTATTTGCCAACCGCGCCCTCGCGTCGATGAAAATCTAAATTCGTTCGTTTCCATACGTGAAAACCCGAACATTGTCGTCAAAATTTCCGTTTGTGGCAATTTTTACGAATGATGACGTCTCTCGAACTTTCGACACGTCGTAATCAAGTGGGCAGACATTGGCGTTGACAAAGCCGTATTGTATTTCACCAATCACAAATGAGTGACAAAGTCGTGTTGTATTGGACCAATCACCATTGTTCTATTATTAACTGCGTAAACCCTTGTTCTGTGATCAATCGTGCGTTTCAATGAATCTTGTTTATTACAGCGAGCAGGGATAGATGATTTCGAATATTTCAGGTAAGAATTACTCTTAAGCTTTTGTTCTTTTGAGATGAGAAAACTTCGGGGCATCACACTAAGGTCTTCTGCTCTTTTGTGACCTATCACAAGGTTAGTATTTCGTGACACAGAAGCGGAATTTCTGTTCCACCACACCATAATTCGTAGAGAGGTGTTTTCGTTCGTTCCTTGAGTTTATCTACAAGCTTTTCATACCTGCTTTAGTCTTTTCAAAATGTAAAGTATCATCTGTCAACAATTCGAACACGCAAGGCTTTTAATGTTCGTGAGCACATGTGGAAGTTTAATGTAAAACTCAGCGGTATAACTTGATCGTTTTGTAATCTCCTGTATGAATTACATGCATCAAGAGTGATCGCCAATACTTGGAAAGCCTTGTTTTTCTGATGAAAAATTTGAATGTGCCAAATCTTGTATCAAGTTAAAGAGGATGATTTCGCTGTTTCAATGAACCCCTGCGATTCGTTAAGAAGACGCGGCTATAAGTACACATTCGTCTTTATTTCGTTTACTCTGCCAGTTGCTTGTGTACTTACCTTCCATATTCTTTGTTTTAATTGATTTCATTTCGTATTCTGTATGCGCTCATTGTGTTCGAGGTATCAACTAATGTACATAATTTAGTGGTTAAACAACTCATAATTGTGTATCTGAAGAAATTTTAGAAAACTAATTTCTGCTTTGTGACAGGAGAGCTAAAGGAGCTGAGGCAATTATGTTTTAGCTATAAATAATGTTTAATAGTCTTTGGAGTACTTCATTAGCTGAATTTACATGCAAATTGCTCGCTGAACATCAGTAATTGCCATTCTTCGAGACGAACTCTTTTACATATAGCGCCGCATATTCCGGTTGTAACACACTATTGAATAGAGGTTACCGAGTGTAAATAACAAAATTGCCCTGTAAATTGGCAAAATTTTCGCTGGTGTCTGCGGCTTAGCACTCGGTTTCAGCTGATTGACTGGCCTTGCTGAGAGTAAAATTCTATGCATGTTAAGAGCTAAGAGCTGGTAATAGGATCCTAGGGCAGGGCAAAGTCTTGAGCTTTTTCCAATTGCAGAGTTCTTCGTTCAGTTGAAAGATGGCACCGTATATGCTTGGCTTTGGTGAAATACGTTTCCAGTAAGCACTGACAATGCATTTTAACTCGAAAAACCGGTCGAAAACGTCACTTCCGGTGGGTTAAGTGTATGAAAATAAAACTCATGGCTATTCATATTCATTTGATTTGTAGAGATCGTCTAGACAAAAATGTTTGAACACGTTTTTTGATTTATCCTCGGGGCGAGTTCTTCAAATTTCGGTGGATTTCGATACTTCCGAGTGGGACCCCACATTCGCCGGCTCATTAGCAGACTTGTGCGAGAACACTGGAAATTGAAGAAGAGACACCCAAATTAATAGACAAACGTCAACATTTTTTATCGTAAAATAATCTACTTTGGTTGGTATTGGACTTCAGAAAATGTGAGTTGCTTCTTTACCTGCTGAGAGACTAATGTTCACCAAATTATCCTGAAGAACAGAATAATTGTGTCACGTTCATTTTGTGTTGGATTAGCGATCCATGACTTTTAAAGATGATTCGGAAGGGTGTGAAATGCCATTATGCTTTTCACATTGTGAGGGTGATTAATTATTTTCTGGTCAGCAGCTTCTTTAGCACAATTTACATTGTTTCACTTCGCTCTCGGTTATGCCACTTTCTGCGCTCATCGGAAAAGTCATTGCAGCATAAGTAAAGTACTTTGAAGGTTTCACTTCTTGACAAAGTTCCGGCCAGCGCTTGTATATTGTTTGTTTATCGGAAAACCTAATGAAGTAACCAGAATATTTACCGCGAGAATATACGTCAGAAAGTAAGTATCGGTAAACCGCGGAAGATATTTGATATTTTTTTAGTATGATTCATGTTCTTCTATATTCGCCTTACACGTGCTAAATGTTTCGTTCCTTGTTGAAGGAACCGGCCTCAACGAGTGTCGGTACGTGGTGTCTTCTGTAATAGACTCCAGGCGGAGCTTTTCATAATTTAGTATTCATCGGTAAAATCGCATTACTCAAGCATTCTTCTTGTCTAGTTTGAATATCGATAACGTTTACTTAATTTGTGGAACAGGATACTTTTTTTTTCTTTTTGCTAAAGAGCTACTAGTGACAATAGCAAGGATCAGAAACTTCCGTTTAGAACAAAGCTGTCTCCTGAGGTTTCTTATGAGTCAAGGGAAAAGAAAATCGTAGCAGACATACAGAAGTTGAATTGCTTAAACTTTCACCTTTCAGATCCGATCTCGTAATATTCTGACAGCAATGTGAAAAGTGGTCTAAATAATTGAGGAAAAATCGTCTGTGAAGACAAAAGTAATCCTGTCAGAAACGAAAGCGAATAAGTTAATACTCTCTGCTTTTTTTCCCGGCAATGTATTGATTACTCTCTCAGTCATTTCGTCGTAAGTTATGAGTGTAATTGGTTTAATTATCCTTTCTGATCCAAAGCAGAAGGTGCCAGTGTTCTGTTCAATGTGTGTACACGCGATATTCTAAAGCTACGCTAGTTACCATAGCAATTATCGAGCTCCTATTTAGTTAAGATTTAAAACATATCAGAGTAAAAGACAAATAGCAAACGGGACCGTGAATTCCTGAAGTACACACTGTTGTTTGCTCTGTTTTGCGTCTCTGTTTCTTTCAAAGCGGCATCTATCGACCTCTCTCGACCGTATCATAGCAGCTAATCGGTACGGTTTCAATGGCGCCTGATTAAGTGACTTAGGCGCTCACAGCACGTATTTAGAACAAGAATGCTCTGTGAATGTTTTGCTGAATGTGTACTCGGTTGAAATTTTCTTTCAGCTTCCTGATCTCCGGTTAAGAACCGCGAACGAAAGCAAGAAGTTAGCTATGTCATCGTCATCACAGACAGCCTTTCGAAGCCGGAGCAAGACTCTGCCACTGCCTTCCAGAGTTAAGATCGAGAAAAAGATTGTACAAGAGCCCAAAACAAGGTCGCCACTTCCCTTCAGAAGGTTAGTTAGGTTATCAATACTATTGTGGTGTGAACTGAAAATATGTCCCATGTAATGGTGTCGTATCTCGTAAATTTACGTGTTCTGCATAAAATAGTTTTATCATTGAATTGTTTAATTAAGATGCGCACAGTTTAGTGGTAATGTTATCTACTAATTTTACAGACACAATTGAAATACTAAGAGGTCTTGTGTATATTACGTTAGCGGCAAATCAGTTACTGAATTTCGTAATGGATACTAAACAAACGAAGAAACACGATAGTTTGCAGATAAGCACTGTGTGTTATTAGATAAACGTCTGGGTCTTATTTGGAAACAGCGTTTGTTTCGAAATATTTATTTTATTCCCTTTCGACGACTTTCCTCGTTCCTTCCTTGGTAAAATAAACAGATTACCTTGGACAAAAATTGTCGCCTACATCCATGTGGTTTTGACGTAGAGGTCATAACTATTTAAACTGCCGTGACTTTTTAAACTAGTTTGAAACAAATCTTGTTTATTTTGGGGACTTAATAGCCGCACTATCAATTATTTCTCAATATAAAGTTATTTTTATTTCTTTACATGTCACACATCTGTCAGCCTTGCGTGACAACTTCACTGCACTGCACTTTTTTAACAGTGATGTACAGGATTATATTGACTATGCTCTTTTGTTTACAGATTAGCGGATCTTTTGAAAAGGAAGAAAAAACGAAGTAAAGGAGCTTCTGATTCATTCAATGTGCCCTTAGAAAGGCAAACCTGGTTTCATGGAAAGATCACAGCAGATTTTGCAGAGCGTTACTTACGGCGAGACGGAAACTTCTTGGTGCGTGAAGACCCCGCAAAACCAGGCAGCTGTTTTATCGTGGTGCGCCACAAACGGTCAGCGGTTCACATACCACTTGTCAAAGTAAACTCGTCCAAAGGAACAAGAATAAAGTATAGGACAGAGGAATCTGAGAACAGTTTCGATTCCATATGCGAGTTAATTCACTACTATGTAACAGAAAAGAAACCATTAACCCCGAACACTTCAGCAGTAATCACTCATGCTGTCAGCCGCGATGCAACACTTTTGTCATCAGACGATTTAAAAAGTATGAACTCCAATCATCATAACAGGTATGTAACAAACACTGTTCCTGCTAATGCCTGTCCGCCCAATCCCCCTGGGACTGGTCCCCTGCGTCAAAGACGAATCGGCAAACCTACTCGCAAGAACAGTGATCCCGGATTACATCTTGAGGTTAACACAAATGGCGTCAAAATGCGACATTTTACAATGGATTCTCAGGTGAAAATAAATGTTCCCTCCTCCCCAGAAAAATTATCATGGACAATTCAGCCGAAACAACGGGAGAAAATTCCCGAAGCATTCCTTGCAAAGGCCGAGAAAGAGGAAAATTTGCCATTTTATGAGACACCGTTAGGAGAAAAGAAAGTCGAGGATCTGAAGGAAACTTTACAAACGTCGGAGCCATTTTATGAAGATCCTAATGAAAAGGAAAGTTTGGAAAATTACTATGACAAACCTGGAGAAAAGGAAAAGTCACCAACGTCAGTTGATGACATGGAGAAAATAAAACCTTCTGATGAAAAAGAGGAGCTGGAAAAGAATGATGGCTACTACGACACACCTGCGAATGGGATTAACGACCAAGATTTTTATGATAAACCGTCTCCCATAGAAAGCTCGGAAGAATACTACGACAAACCACCGAGACAATCCAGCCAAGCAAGCCTGTCGAACACTTCCAGAGAACAAAGTCAGGAAGATGTTTATGATAAGCCACGACGTAGCATTGACTGCCTGTACGACACACCACGGGCCAGTCAGGATAACCTATACGACAAACCACCCCCCAAACCAAAAAGGACTGAGTCTTTCAGGAACTCAGATCCAACTGTTTCTTCGAAAATTCCTCCCAAACTCGTGTCACGATGCAGTGCGCCTGCATTGCGGACCTATGATTCTGACGCATCTGCCCGCCGGGGTCCTTCCTTTGAAGCTCTTCCGGAGAAAAGGCATTCAGGGGCTGAGTTTTTCTTGAGGAAAGCCACTTCCAAGAATTCATCTCCTGGTGGAGTTAGCTTAGAGTCTGAAGCTTATTACTCTACGCCTCCATCAAGGCAAACAGAAAGTCCTCTGTCATCAAAATCTGACCTCGGCTCGCCTGAGAATCTAGACATATATGACGTACCAACTGAATCTGGCGCTATTTCGGGACAGGAGCTGACACCATCAAAGCCAACTGATGGCGAGAAAGAGAACCAAACGAGTCCAAACGTGGCAGATAACAGACCTAAGCGTTCAGGTTCTGTGGACAAACAGGGAATCTTTTTAAATGTGATGAAAAAGATTGGCGAGAACTTGCTTTCTCCGTTCCTAGAGATTGACTGCCTCGCCCTTGCGAGACACTTGACTCGGGTGGATCTGATACAACTATGGGGCGAGGAGCCGCAACGTCAGTCTTGGAGCATTGAGGATGGCACTGGAGGAGCCAAAGGCCTGGAAATTCTTACGCTTCCTCAAGGAAGGGACCAAAGGGCACAATTACTTTCAAGGTTCGCATCTGTTAGATTTAAGAATTAGAACTTAAAATCAGTTTTGCCTAAGTTTTAGGTTACTCCACCATCCTAGTCTATCAAAAGAATGTCTTCCTTCCTAAGGACGGAAACGTTATGTGTATTGATTAAGGGAAAGACTTCGTCGCACATTGATAAGGGAGCATCTTTTACGTCCCAACGAGCACGCTACTACTCTGACCTACCTTTGTTCCTCTCATCATGTAGTTATCACTGTTCTTATCATCATGTAGTCATCATTGTTCTTATCATCTCGTAGTCATCAAATGAACATCCCACAAGTGTACCATACTGGTATCTCTACATATTTCTCTGTGGGGTTATTAAGCATCGCATTAGGAATAAAAACTAAGGGGGGGATAGAAGAACCACAACAACTTTGACAGTTAACATGATAACTTACTCTTCTCTTCTCGCCATATGGCTTATCCTTCGTTTTTTTCACCTTCGTGCATGTTTTGAAGAATTTAACTTCCCATAAAGATATAAAAAAATCAAATATATTTGAGAAAAGTAAGAGACCTTCGTCACTCTGGTTGCCATAATTTCGTTCACTTTTCAGGGAGGAAAAAATACTTAAGCTCGACAGAGTGTTTTCTTTTTAACCGTAAACCATCGGTTATTACTCTCGCCTTTCCTCTTTCTTTTAGATTTTCTAATGTGAGACACTGGGTAGCGACATTAGTCGTGGCTGCGGGTGACCTGGGCACCAGAGGCAAAGTTCTCAAAAAGCTGATTGAGTTGGCTGACGTTCTGAGCGACAAACTTGGTAACCTGGTGTCATTTATGGCTGTTATGGAAGGACTCTCCTTACCTCAGGTACTTTTTCGTCCTGATTCACCCGTTTAGTGTACAGAAGGGAACGGCAACAACATACGAAACGTCAACGTTGACTGAAAAAAATTGACATATATTTTAGAGCAGTCTGCAACGTATTTGGTGTGTAATAAAGTTTGCTCAAAGACTGTGCAAAATTATGAAGAAAAAAAAAAGAGACTGGGAACAAAAGGAGGTTTGATAGTTTTGAAGATTTAGTGTCGTCTTATATTGCCAGTAATTTTTCATTCATGGTTAAATTCCTGTCGAATCATCTCAAATGAAAGAATAGATGGCTTAAATTACGCCCTTGATAAAAAATATGTTGAGTTTCTTTCTTTCCTTTCTTGCCAGCTTGAGTGATGAAATTTTGTGGCCAGTTTGTGCCGCAGTCTTTAAATATTAGGTTGATGCGTGCGTGCGTGCGCGCGCGAGCTTGAGTGAGTGCGTGTGTGAGTGTGCTCTTGTGTCTCTGTTTCCTTGAATCTGTAAATCCCTAAATCGTGGTTTATCTTTAGGTAACGCGACTTCACCACGCGTGGTCATGCCTTCATCGCCAGTGCAGTTCTACCGCGATTCTCTACCACAGCACTCTCAAGCCTTTGGCGGGGCTCTTGAGCTCAGGGGCTCCTAGCCCTTTTCCCGGAGTGAGCCTCCCTTATATCATACCCTTGGTCAGGTACCTGGAAATGACCCCGGAAGAAATTCTCAGTGACTGGACACATGCTGAGGTAGACCTTGGGTTAGAAACAATATCGGCACATTTGGACTCTGGGCGCATTCTGACGCAACAGCTTGAAGAGTTTCGCGTAGAAGCAATTAATCATCTACGCAAAGATGACTTTGTAGTCGATGCTAAACTCATTGATTATTTCCAAGAGAGAGTCAACATTGGAAATGTGTTAGGACTGGGTCCTGATTCCACCAACCGGACAAATAAATTAAGGACTTTGCTGCAATGGCTCTCGGAAAACGCGGAACATCTCACTAGTGCAGAGACTTCTGGAGTGTAGAGAAGGAAACTTTGTACATTTATCTTACAAGTTAGTGTTCCTGTGATCTGCTGCTGTTAGTTCATGGTTGTTGGGATGCCATTTCATATGTTTCTGTTAGGTCGTTACGAGAACACGGTTGTCGATCTTTTAATCATGAAATTATTCTAAATTGTAATTCTGTATACTCTGGACTCTGTTTTGATTTTTTATTTACAAAGTTGGTGTTGATATTTTTTCTTTTTTATGGTCAGAAAAGGGTTTTCGTTGACATGGTAATTTTCACATGTACAGTCCTTTATCGTACACTATGTGTAGTCATTTTCCACAGATCACAGGTTTCTTTTCGAAAAGTCTTTTTTTCTATTAAAGAAAAAGGAGAAGATAAGCGAATGTCTTTCTAATTGTAAATAAATCACCCGAATTGGACCTTGTACTGAGTTTTAATTCCGACAGTCAGAGAACTTTTCTATATATACATGAATAAAATAATTCTGTAATCTAGAAAGAAAATAAGCAATAAGAGAGAAGAAGGTGTCTCACTCTGCAGTTATTCCATAATTGCACAGTTATGCTTAAAAGAATGACTGCGTATCGGTCTTGGAAAATGTTAAAGTGAAGCCTAGAGTTGAACTTAGTGCAAATTTTGGAAACATCAAGGGTTTATTTTAATTTTTTTTTTTTGTAAATTTTTTTTAATTCATTCTAGATGAAAGAATTTTATTTCAGTGTTGAAGTTCTAGCTTGTCTGGACCTCGACTTGAAAATTTTATGAATTCTAATGATGCCGAGAGCATAAGATGTTGTACACAATTTAGTTTTGAACCAGGTACTTGTAAATATCAACAGTTTTTGGTAAGAAGCTGAGAAGTAAATTAAAGAGCTTTGTTAGTTACCACTGACTGAATTTGATTGAAGCGATGCTCTACATAGCGTTTCATATCTTTCAACTCTGCCCTTTCATTTGACTCCACTTTTAAAATTCAGTGCTATTTTAAGCCTGTACCTTAAAACCCTCCTGTGTTGTAGTGAAAGCCATTGAAACCTATTAGTTGCGTCTCCATGTCGATCTGTTTGTTATGCTGTTGCAAGCAGTTGTTCCAATTTGTACTTTAAACGAAATCGTAGTGTGACCTTTTATCTCAAAGCTATTAAGCAGTGCAGTTCCATGTGGTGCTGTTTATTGGGCTCTTCATGAGATGGATGAGGGTCATCTAAGACTGAACACAAACTTAGCGTGCGATCAATAATATAACAGTGAAAACGTGATAGGAAATCCTTTTCATGTGGAGTCAATATTTGTTTTCTTGAACAAGCGGTAGCTCTAACTTTGAAGTTTTGTACAAAAAAAAAAACCCCAAGTGTTCGTTTGTGTGACCATTCAAATGAATGCTATTGAGTAAGCAGTGCCTTCATGAAAATTCACCACCCAGTTAAAAGGCTTTGTGCTGAACGCAATCTCTTACCAAGGATCTGATTTGAACATCAAATCTGCCCAACAGTACTTTCCTTTACTTTGATCCTTTTAAATTAATTTTATCACCTTGGAATTAAAACATTCGGTCATTTCAGTATTTCGCCATGCAAGAGGATAAAGGGGAAAATTTTAATTTAGTTTTATTGAAATTGGTGCGTGAAGCTTTTCTTTAACAATTGCACCTGCTGAAAGTCTCGGCTAGCCTTTGTTCTTTATACCAAGAGTACGTTTTTAGGTGAATAATTTGAGAGAAATGAAATTGTCTTTAAAAGAGCAGGATTACTCGGTAGCTAACGGTGAATTCCCAGGTTAAAACACAAAATTAATTGCTGCAACGTAGTCAAAATTCAATTTGGGACAGCACACAGTATATCACGTGAATTCAATTGTTTTTTTTTCCTCCCAGCTTATAATTTATGATAACAGAGCTTTACGGTCTAGGTAGGTTAGAGAAAGGTTAGAATCAGGATTTGTTCTATCCATTCAACACGCCGAACCTTGAGGAAAGGGTACTCTTCGAGGTTATTTCGGATCGAAACGCTGACTTCCCTGAGAGCCTTGCACTTTTATTCAGAATTCCTCTTCGGTAAACTAGCGACCTATCGCTCTTCAAGGTCTTTTATGTTATTGTAGGAGGTATTGTCCCTGATTACAAAATGGGTGGCAAGCAGAAAAGTAAACTTGTCTAATTCTGATCAGTGATGAATAAATCACTTTTAATTGTTTTCACTGGTGTTTTTCGAAAATATGGAGTTACTGTTCTAGCTGGATGGGATAAAATCATTTCAGTAATTATAAAGTTGAAGGATAATTTTCTCCTTTGAAAATCAGTTGTAACTTAAGCCGCAAAAAATGAGAGGACTTTTAAGAGACTGTCGACACGGGTACATCTTTCTAGTTTTGACAGGTCTCAGAGATCGATCTTTGGATGAAGGTTTGAAACTTCATACCCGCAATTAAGCTTGTCATTAGACACCAACTAGTCGAATTGTCACTCTGTCTCTCAAAAAAAGAAGTAGCCAAGCTGTTGCACGTGCTTCACGGCCGCATCTTTCAAACTGACAAACTCGTTCAAGTTTACATTGAGTGCAGAAATCAACTCAAGTTTCATGGCAGACTATTCACAATAAATATTTTAACACCTCTCAGTCTTTCAATGCTTTCAACATTTGTCATTCTACTTGATTTAATCCTCGTTATCGATCCAAAACTGCCTAGAAATCGATTAACCTCATCTTTCAGAGTTTCTCATCTCCTTTACACGTGTTGTTGTTGAGATCAGTCCAGAGGAGTTACATGAAACCCTACCCACAATTCTATGGCAGAATACTCCGAAAAAAAAAATCAAACACTTGTCACCTTTTGGCATTTCGCGCTCTTTATGTGAGACAACCTTAAAAAGTTCGCAGGGAAAAGGTCACGGTACACGATATGAACAAATAGTGAAACGGATGGGCAATGTGCGTCACAGAATTTTGCAGACTTTCTCCTCACAAGTTGGCAAACACCGAAAGAGTGCTATTTCAATCTAACTTTTAAAAGTTGTTTGACGTAATACTTAGCAAACTTCGCTCGAATCATTATCCCAAAATGTCCATAAATATTGTCGTAAAGCTTTCGATATTTGCACTCGTTTGTATGGAAATGGCGCAAAATTAGGCATAAAAACCATTTCTCATTCCGACTCAGGTGTTGACAGGCAAATTCGCGAGGGTTAAGACATAAAGACAAAACCGCTCTATTTTGGTTACATTTAGAATTCGGTCAAATTCTTGTAACTATCTGAAGACATAGGTAACCACACTCTACCTGCGGCAGGCTTCTTTTCCTTTTCTTTCGCAGAGCTTTGTTTTACAAGTTAACTACTTAATAAACTACGACAATGATGAATGGGGTTGGTAATTAAAAGAAAAGATGCGTGTTCACCTTACAACTATATGTGTTTTTCGACTCTTTGTTGACATTTATCGATAACCAGTTTTGTGTTTTCACGTGTGCGTTCTGAAGATGTTATCTACAGCAATTAGTTAGGACGGGTTCAATGATCACGACAAAGTTAAGGAAGTAAATCCTTTCATTTACCTTAAAGTGTACGAACGCTGTATATTGTTAAAACATCATAATAGAACTGTCTACCAGTCCAACATAATTAACTTAGCCAAAGCGGTTTATCTGAATAGTATTCAATAGGAATACTATAATCATATATAAAGTCCATTATTCAAACTCCAATTAACTGCATTTAGTGTTCATCGTTATAGAGATTTCCACAGAACCGTTTTTTTTTCCGATTTTGACGGCTCATTCTTGTTTCTGATTCGCGTAGACAGTGATTCCAGAGGCGTGAAGTATATCAGCCTTTCACATGCAGAATTCTGGAAGATTATTTACCGAGTATTTTCCCTTTTAACCTAGAAAATCATGAGGTAATGTCTAATTCAAAAGAGTTATAACGATTAAATTTCAATTTGTAAGAATTTCAATGGATTCAAGCATGGTAAAAGAAAATATATATTTTACTACAAACAGCGTTTAAATTGATTGGGTGTACCTTGCTTACTGTAAGTTGCGCTTCTCTGTGAAGCAATCTACACATCCAAAAACGTAACATTATAACAACACAAGTCAATCGTTTACAAAAGGTGGTGTCGATTCATGAACAAATCGCTAATCTCGCAATCGCAGATCTTATCTTTAAGTCATACTTGGCTAGGCACCTGAACTTTCCATTCGAACGCGCGTGGCTGATCAACAAGTTTGTGAAGTGCTTTAAAATAGCAAGTCGTAGCTTAAGGCGACATGGTCATTCTTAACAAATCAATTTCGAGCTGATTATAAATTATTACGCAATTCATAGTCACTTAAAATAGGAGGAAACATTTTCCTGATCGGCTCAGTTATTAAACAAAGAAACGCAGAAATAAGATAGCACTTCAGATGTCAGCATTTCACGGAGACATCTCACTTCGCAAGTTTCCTCCTCAAGAACTAGTTGTATATGTAAACAAAATCTACCCGATTGAATATCTTGCTAAAAGAATTCTGTTTTATTTTTACCTCTGCTGGATCCCCTACCGAACAAAATGACAAAAGCTTTTGTTCAAGAGATCTTACAGTGACTTTAATAAAAATGCTATGTTTATCGCTAACAAAAAACCAAAAACATCGAGCACACAAAAGCTTGGATAATTAGGAAAACTCTGAAATCTGTGTTTATAACGTTTAAATACACGCCAAGATTTCTCCTTTATTTAGGTGTAAAGTCAAACATTTTGCCCCTGTTTACAAACTGATCACAGCTCCTTGACAAAAGCGATAAACTATAGGGTTCTTTTGTACCAGCATTTCATAATTTACCAAGAATCGAACACATTTATTCAGTAATGTAATGTCAATATGCGGCTCTATTAAACCTCTTTGTCTCAGATAAAACCATGTAATTCCGCTACGACCATTTTTGTTTTAAACGCCATTTAAAAAACGAATATTGAGGTGGTTAAAGAACAAGTGGCAGGGGTAGATATGAATTTAAACATGTTAAAAGTCGATTTACTTTTTTTGCATAAACAATATCACAGTCGATGAATGTTTCGTAACTCATATCCCGGCTTAAACAGTTACGCAATATAATTTAAAATTGGAAAAACTCTTTAAAAAAACACTTTTTAATACCAGGGAATGGAGCTTAAATCTTCAAAAGAACACTTGTAGCGAGAAAACTGAAATAAAATTAGTAATTGCGATCTTTGCTTTTAATGCGAGGTTGAAAAAAAACATACCGTTTCGTGAAAAAAGTTTTTTGATATTAGGCTTCTTAAGACTAAAATTCTTTAGTTTAGTGGTGGAGGCGTACAAGCAGCAATAAATCAAATAATTTGCGACTATTAATAAGCCTAAAATATCATGTCGAAAAGACATTAATGCGAACAAAAACATTCGAACCGAGATGGTTCAATTTTAACACCATTGCACTCACAGAAAGTAGACGTCGTTAACAACTTTTACCAATCATAGCGCAGGTTGTTAACTTACAAGAAACCCCAATGGTCTATTGGCCGGCTTAGCTTGAATATTCACTGTCATTAACAACAGAAGCTATTCGAACTTGTAAATTATTCATCAAAGTTTCCATTGATTGGCTTCCAATTGGTTTAGTATTGTTTCAGAATAATTTTAGGATGATCTTTCTTCAGCTGGGGGATAAGTGCTCTCTACGAATGATTATGTGCATCTGATTCAAACAAAATCTAGCATAACCTGAAAGAATATATCTTATTCCTTGCGATTTTAAGGCCTTTTTAAAACGAAACACTCTCGATTCCCGTCTGGTGTGATTCGACTTGAGTTAAATATAAAAATATCTTAACTGACAAATTGATATTTATAGGGGGGTAAACATTTTAATTTCCAACTTGCAATTTTAAACCAGTCTTAATCAATTTTTTATAATACTAATGTTAATCCTTTATCATGTTAGAGCAATTCCTTGCATGAACAAAACTCGAGAGTAGATAAAAACGATCGAAATGAGAAGTAACAGATATGAAAAAGAATTGACGACAACCTTCCCAGAAGCAGCGCCTGAGGATTAAAAACGAAAAAACTACGCTCTGAAAGGCGTACTGTCTTGAATTTCAATGCAAAAAGACCTAAAATACCATCTGCTTATTATCGTAAACTGACTTTCTTCGCAAAAGAAAAAGTCTTTTAAACAGCGCTTGTTATCGAGTCACGTTTAGCTTCTCTTCTGATTGGCGGATGTGTTGAGGGAGGTTTTCCATAAGGACACCTGAGATGTTGTAAAATGCGACTCTACATACAATTTTTAATACATCATTTTCATGTCTCATATCGAAAATGGGTCGGTTTTTTCTTTACAATGATATTACCAATTTTTAATGGCATTTTTACCTCAATGTTTTTATCTTTTAACAAACTTAAATTCTTTGGCGCCACAACATAAATATCTCTATTGACATCTTTATTTAAATTTTAACATTATGACCAGCGATATTTGAAAATGAACTGCCATGCAATTTCATTTTTTGCAGCTCGCATCTATTAACGGTTTTAATGATTTCGAGGACAAAGTAAGACCATTAAATGAAATGATGCTCTTTTAATTTTGCAAATTACAATGTCCATTAGCGGGAAGCTAAAATTGTTCTGAACCATGACAGTCCGGTTTTATTGATAATGTTTACCGAGCCATCCCAATTTAGCTTGAGTCATAACTAAGAAAACCAAATCAAATTGAGCGCACGATTCCGAAGAATATTTATACTGATTAATTAAAAATGTGGAATCCCACTCATTTTCTGAGGAAGACATCCAAAAATCCTCGCTTAGAACAACTCGCATTCCTTACAGCGTTGTCGGTTTCCGCGCTTGCTCGCAAAAATGTTACAAATGCTTGTTCAACGCTAAACGGCGGCCTGTTTTACAGGAAGTGCTCCAAACACTGTTAAGATATCTTATAACCGGTCGTTTTATCATTACTAAAATTGTCTTATTATTCACAGAACATTAGTATTGATAGTGATGGCCTTTATGTTAGGCGTATACAAATAAAACCTCGAAGGGTATTTCTTAGACACGCGTATGGCAGGTGTCTTAAGGTCTTGCTTTGGCATTAGTAATAAAATTTACCATTGTATGCATTCAAACAGGGCTTATATTAATTTTCAATTTTCTCTACGAACGCTGTGGCTATGATGTTGAATTCATGCATCATTGCAGCTGCTCCACAGCCAAAAACAATTAGCGCCAAGGCCCTAATCAGCTCGTGTAGCTAATAAGTTTCAAAGAGAGCGAGTTGTAAGGATCAGAATTGCACGGACTTCAGTCTTCGCACACGTACCACTGAATATAGCGGTCACTCATTGTAACTAAGCCATGGAGCAATCTCTTGGTCTGGGCAAACCCCATAGCCAGTATGTAGTCAGTGATGTCTTAGGAATCGAGAGCTTGGCAACTTCCTCCTCTAAGTGTAAGCACAGTTTATCTGTCTTTATTTGAAAACAACATTAATTTTAGCCAGGGAACGTCCAAAACCTATAACCCAGGCCTGTCAAAAAAGACAGTGTCGAATATGACTTTAACTATCTTCTAAACACTTCCCTTTATAGTCCCCTCCTTGGTTTACAGAAGTTATCAGACTCCATCGGCAGACCTCCAAGCACCATCAGATCCCCAAGGACATGCTGATGGTGAAAGCTCTGCTACAGTGAGGAGAAAGCAACGTAGAAATCGTACCACATTCACAAAGCAACAATTGCAAGAACTAGAAAAAGTATTTGATAAAAAGCATTACCCAGATATCGCCCTCAGAGAAGAGCTTGCTGCCAAGATTAACATCAGCGAGGCGCGAATCCAGGTAAATCGTTTTAACAATAATTAAAAACACCCATCTCTATGCTTGAGCCTCATCTTTGAATACACAGAGCTCATCGAAAGCGATTTCATGTTGCGTGTGAAGAAAGTAATCTCACAGAAAATATATCTTAATTTCCCCAAAAGAAAAAATAATGTATGAGATAAAACGTAAACGGGTGTGGTCGTTAACGATAGCCTTGTGTAATAGTAGGCCCATAATTGTATTAGGACGCCGGGCAAGATTATATTACTAGCGAAAATTGTGTGATCGACGATATAGCTTCAAGCTTAGTGAATTTGTGCATAATTGAATTTCTTTTTGCCACCTTTAAAAGTATGAATATATTGCCAATAACACATTACCAAGAATAAAGGCTTCAGACGATATTTCACCAGTGATTTTAGCACACTGCTGCAAAATACTCTGCCAAAGTTGCAGACTTCGATGTTTTGAGTCAAGCAGAAATTCGAGTTCTCTCTCTCTCTCTTGAGTTTCGAAAAGCTGTTTTTCTGTTGGAAAGATTTTCCACTAAATAGCACACTAAAATGAGCGGAAAATTATATACCATCGATTGTCTAATGTAAGGTAAAATTTATGTCCGTGTATTTTTGATGAAGATAAGATTACTTTGAGTATTCTGCCTTTTAATAGCCAGCGCTTGATTTGTGCATCCTTTGCTGCAAAGTAAATGGATCGATCGATGTGCTGTTTCCTCTTCTATGAGTCCTTCTACGAAAAATTTAAACAAATTTCATGACACTCACGAAAAAACACTGAGTGGCAAATTACTGGTGACCAAAAACATTAAGTCTTTTACAATATCTCAATCTGAACCTTCTTTTCATGCTGTTGTCGAGACTTCCTGTTGCCGTTATTTTGTAACTTTTCCACTAATACGATATATACATAGCTCTTTCGATATTGAGATGTACAATTAAACACCGCGGACTTCGATCGGTCATCGAGAATGTTTGTCTTCAATGTTGTATAAGTGTATTCACTTACCCCGGCATTTCTCAGACCAAGTTCTAAACATCATTTCTATCCTTCAACTGACTATATTACAGTACTTCTGCTTTTTGATTTAGAGATAAAAGAGACGAGTTTTGTCATCCGAACACGTTTTAAATGCTTCTTTGTGGAAACCATTAAATTGTTTGTCTTTTGTTGACTCACATCATACAAGTTGGAGTTCCCTCTTATTTGAAGGAACACGGAGAAATTTCGTTGAGATTCAGCTTGTTTTTTCTCACTTTTTAGGTTTGGTTTCAAAACAGACGAGCCAAATGGCGAAAGAGACAAAACCCGTCGCAGAGTTTTACGAAAAAAGTGCGCTATCAAAGCGAAAAACTTGGACCGCACCTGCCAATTGCTCCCAGACCAAGTATTCCCTGTGGACCACCGAACTACTTCCTTGGTTTACCGGGTGCAGTTCCTGTGAGCGCCCATCACCACACATATCCAGGCATTTTGACTTCTCTCAACGCTACAAACTCTAGTTACATGTCTTCATCGCAGCTACCAATGCACAACGGTACGCTTTGGCCTTGCCAAGGCGCCGCTTTCTCAAGCCATGCCGAACAACCTAAGATGGCGCTGGAAGCGTTGAGAATGAAGGCGAAGTCACACGCCTCTTCAATGTCTGCGTTTGAATTCGTTCCATCGTACCATTAGTTCACGGCTTACGCTACCTTGCCGAGCAAGAGAAAAAATAGAACGAGAACGGTCCACCGATGTAAAGTCAACGAAGAATATTGTTTTTGACAAACAGTTGAAATAGCCAAAGATTAACTTGAAATGTCAAGGTGAAGCACTATAGAAAAGTGCGAGAACTTGGGCGCAAATAGTAGCATTTTGATATGAGTATTTCCTTTCAGCTAAGTCAGTGGATATAAGAACTCTTTTGGCTGAAAAGAGAATTGTAAAATTACCGAAAAACAATCATAGAATTCTCGATGAATTTACGATCATTTGTAGTATATTAGATTTTTATATTACAAAAAAATTGCAAGACATTTTATCACGAAAGGTTTTCGCCTTGGTAGAGTATTAAGCTTTACCCAATATAAAATAAGAACGCACTTTATTTAAGATGTACTTTATGCCTATTTGCGCTATTAGTAAATTTTCTTTTGAAAGACTGTCAATGGAAGCTCATTAATGAAGCCGTGAATACTTCCAAGGCTTTTTCGCTTCGCCCCGCCTGGAACTTACAAACCCTAAGGTGCTAACACACCTTAAGCAAGTACATTTTCAACTAGCAATTTCAATAACTGTATTATCCATAAACTAAAACAATATTAACGCCCTGGTACCACATACAAGAAGAAAAAGCGAGAATTATTCTGTAAGAAAAGATTAGAAATCACCAAAACCTCAACAGGGATGAAACTCAGTCAGTAACATTTTAGTTCTTATGAATTTTCAGGGTCAAAGTAGTGAAGTATTCTTCCTGTTTCTAATAACTGTATAGTTTGCTTTTGCGCTGAATCAATAATTTATGAAAGCTAAATTTATGCTATGGATATAAAGAGAATGGTCAGAAATACGTCAGTAACAAATAGCGTGGAAAAACGGACAAATTTTTCTGAGATCTTGAACTCAAACGAAGTTTATCTCTTGTCTCAAAAAACAACAAACCGACACTATTCATTACTTTAAAATGGAATAACCACGTAACTTTTTATACTTCACCGAAATAATCCATTAGATCAAATTTTCACAATAAAGGAAATTAAACACTTTATAGTGATGCGACCGTGTTCTCCTGAAAAGACAATAATTACAACAACATTTACTTAACGGAGGTACAGTTTTTAGTTCGTTCAGAAGTCCTCATGGATAAGCACAAACTTACACGAAAGTTTAGTAAGTTACTTTGTTATCATTAATCTCGTAAACAAGACTGAAATGATGTAAAAAGCCGGAAAAATTCAAATAAAAGTACTTACAAAACGTTATTTATTTGTAATTTCAGCTGCAGCATAATAAGTCTTTCCTTTCGCTAACTATATACGCCGCTTATGGCACCAATCTTTTGTGGTCCCCTTGCCCACCAGCTGATTTTCACCGCTCTCTTTTCAAAAGTTTAACTCTCGCCCAAAAAACCGCAGCAGTTCGTCGTTTTTGTTTTAATCGGAATTCTACCTTGAGAAATACTCGGTATTTAACATTTTCCCTTTCAACAAATACCTCATTTTAGCCAGTTCAAAATGTCAGCAAGGCATGACAATACTTTAAGATGGCAACAGTTCTCAAACAGTCGATTCAAATGATTCCCTTTTGTTTTCAGTTAAGTACAGTTTTGTCGATAGAGCTCTTTGAGCTAAATGGACTGAAGATCTTTTGATTCTCTGCTCAAACAAATCAAGGGTTGAAATTTAGGATCGGGAGAGAAGTCGAGAGAAACGTCATAAACTGGAGATAGAAAAATTTATTCAGTTTAAACTGACACATTATTTCCTTCTATACAAATTCAGATTAGATTCAGCGAGGTTTTGCAGTGCGATAATTTACTTTCCATTCCTATCAAAGGTCTTTTATTTCTAATGAGGTTCAGTGTGTGAACTATGCGAATGATTTCGTTTGGGTAAATTCGAGGATAAATTTACAAATTTGCGTTTTATCATATTGACAAGTATCTTAAGCGTACTTTGTAAAGTGAGTTTTAATGGCTTGAACTGACTTTGTTTAAAAACCTTAATGACGGACTTTTCAATGAGCTTTCTCATTATTTCAAAAGCTTTCCTAAGCTGCGTTGTTTTCTAAACAAAGTTTTGTGATAAAAATGAACGACAAATTACGCGAACGGGATAAGTTATTTATTATTGTGTTTGCCTCATCAGTAACATGCATTTGCATAATTGCTCGCTTCACCTTTGGTTGACAATGAAGACAAAATACACTGCCTCATTATCTGGGCAGCCTGTCTTTGGCGAGAAAAGCAACGAATAGCGCCTAAGAAGGAAAACACAGGCTCAGATTAAACAACAACTTTCAAAAATGATTTTGAAAGCTTCGGGAGTGTTTTTGTCGCGCGAACAGAATGCAGGTGTCGCTGCCGATATAAAATTGGAAAAAAATCCATGTTTACCAACGGCTGCATTTGATTTAAATTATATCGGTCTATCGTGTGAGCTCGCTTTCTGGGTGAGTCGTGCATTCCCTTATGAAATAAGTCATAGCATAAGTATCAATAAGATATTGTTTCAGTGAGTTTTAGTATTTTAACGCCGGTTAAACACAATTCTACGTGAGGAGTTCCCAGTTCTTTGACAAATCAAGTCGTTAAAACATGCGTCATACGGATAACGTTAGACCTAAACAGCAGACACAAGTTATGCTTGCCTTGATTAAACACAGAGCTAAAGAGAAAACTTACATTGTTTGCTGGAGTAATAGAGGAGGAAAAAACAACGAGAGAGAAAAAAAGCATATTTGAGCTCACGGTAATTTGCAATTTCCTCCCAGTCTAATATCATCGGATTCTAACAAAGTATATCTTAGGTAACATTAATTAACACCTGAAAAATGATAAGAAACGGATAAAGCAACAAGTTCAGATATTAAACAAAATTTTCTGTTCCTGGTATAAGGATTTAATCGTTATCGGTACTAATAAAAGAATTCTTACACTTTGATTCAGTTTGATCTGGGCACGCAAAATGGCTAACACGACGGTCTTTAAAAACCCCCCCGTGTCGCTCTCTTTAGGACTAATTTATTTTTAATTAGAAGAGCAACGTCTAGTTTTTTTGAAACTCTAATTATGGCAAATGAGACAAGCGTCTCGCTGGCGACGTGATGGGTGGGTGTAAAAAAGAAAATAATTTTTTTGTAGACATCTAATTGCTTTTTTTTTCTTCAACGGATTTAGTCTAGAAAACTGTTTGCGTTTTCTGGTGTTTGGGTCTCCAGTTATATTTCATTAATATTCTTGGATCACCTTGAACGTATCATTTCAACAGAATTTTATCTGGACCTTCTTACGTTACAGTTTTCTCTATTTCCACTTTATTTATTATTCAGCATAGCACGGAGTTTTGTTGCTAACCTAGTTTTTTTTAGTAATAGGTATAAATCCGATGCTAATGATGCAAGAATGAAGTTTGACTGAGAAACACTTGACAACAAGATAAACAATGAAAAAAGTCTTAAAAACGCATTTCTAACCTTGCGATCAAAATATTTTTCTCGACCTGAATACAGGTGTTTCTTTTACACCGAGATATGCAATTTTCAAGTGGTTTGATTATCCGGTGAATTATCATACGAGATGCTCTGCCCGCAGCCGATTCAAAAGTTGTGAAAAGAGAAAACCGCGTCAATTAAATTTTGAAACGCCTTCGGTCATTCATATTAGAAGTGAGTTGAGTTCAGTTGATTTTCGATTGATTTATGCTCGAACAAATGTTTGGCTCGGTAGAGAGTTATAAACAACAGAAAAAATATTTAGATTTTTTGAATAAAATAAATAATGGACTAAACAGGGAAAGAAAACAAAAAAAAAACACAACTTTTCAAAGACGTGTTTTTCTTTTCAATAGAGAGATTTCTATTTTTAAAGGTAAATTACAAAAATGTCCTGAGTTTGACTTTGACCTTAGCACATATTGCGGTGTCTCTTTGTTGAACAAGATTATTTTTAACAAAGTATTTACGGTGCTTGTGTCCGTAAGTCAAACCATTAATGACTTTTATATTTTATAACTGAAACACTAGCTCGAGAACCGCGTTTAGAGGAAAGTGGACTAGACTCACCGCAGCATTTTGCAGAGTGAAACACAATCTGAAAAATGAGACAATAATTTTCCCTATGTCCGACCACTAGAAAACCTAATTCCAAATATTTAATTGCCGACCATTTTATCTGGCGTTAACTGTTTTTATCATTGTGGTTTTACGAAGTAAGAATGCGAAACACTTTGACAGCATTACATCGCTTCGATTGACGACTGCTCGCTAAAACGTTTCTATATTTATCGCAACCAGTAAATAGTGTTGCTTGATTTTAAGAAGGAAGCTGAAAGTTTTGTTCTTAGAAATATTGATTTAGACACAATATCGTGATGTGTGCACGTGGCAGTTATTACCACCTGGGTTTAGAAGACTCAGTTTCGCTCAGCCACTGGGAGTAATTTATATTAGAAATTTCTGGCAGTGTCTGTTAATCAAACGCTGACAAAATTTACTTCAGTTCCTTTATCACGATTTCTACAGTGCGTTTTAGGCCGCGATACACGCTAATAAAACATTTCTAAATGCTTATTCCAAGGCGTGAAAATATGAAAAAAAAAACTGGATCCTAATCTAAGACAAAAACAGATTTCCAGTCATCATCACCGAACCGCTCTGAAAACTAATTTCATCTGAGAATCCAAGTTTTTCGATCTACTTAGAACGTAAATGCGTCAACCTTTTATGTCTTGCGCCCGAAACAAAAGGTTCAAAATTGATTGCGAAATATCCATCCCTATTAATCCTTAGTGATATGGATAATTTACATATCATATTAAATAACTCACGTTTTCTCTCCTTCCAATATATCGGGTCGGTAGTTTGATAAATACCGCTGTATTTAGCGGTGACATATTCAATGAAGTATTTTCATTACCTGACAGCCGTCATTAGAACCCCATTGCGGTTTTCCTCACTCGCTATCCAGAAACAATTAGAGGCGGAGTCTGTTTGTTTGCAGTTATTCAAAGGCTTGTTTAATTTCAGTTTCTTTGTTGTTTAGCGATGCCTGGTCTTCAGGAAAGAGGATCAGGTGTTTGGAGATCGCATTTTCATCAAAGGAGGTGGATAAAAAAATTGAAACGTTTCCCTGTTTTCCAAGACTGTATTCCTAACCTCAGATTATGATAACAGACAAAATAAAAGTCGTGTTGATCTAGAGGGGCTAAATGTGCCTTTCATATACTGCAAAATGCCTCGGGCGACTACCAAAGAGAGATGCACTGAATAACCATTCTGACAAGTTAAAAAAAAGAGAGAGAGGAAAAAAGGAGAAACTCACGATTTTACAATGACGTGATAAAACCGATAAGAAAATAGCAAAACAGGAATGGCTCTCGTGACTTTCAGAGCCGGTATATCAACATGTCTCGAGGCGGTGATGGTGGTTAAAAAAATCCACCTGGTCCGGGATGCTTTAACATTCAGTTTTCCTTCAATGTTATCTATGTGGCAAACACTTCACTCCTGTGTGGCGACAAGGTGACCAATGCTTTGTGCACCGGGCCCCGCTCGAATCCAGACCTCTCTCTTGTGGAATCAGAGTGCTAAAAACATAGGGAAACTTGAGCAGGTAAAGAAAAGTTTTACCTTTCATTGCTAGGAGTTACACGGGATTTTTAAAATCATCAGTTAATTAAAGAGACAAAAACAAAAGAAATAGAAGTTAAGGAATTGAATTCAACAATAAAAAGCGATCTAACTAAAGATTGACCACAAATTCGAATCAACGAAACAATTAGTTTTTTGAGGGTACCATTAATAAATCACTCGCTGCCCTCATAGTGTAAAAAAACTAAAAGGCGAACTCAAAATGTACAACCGTTGGGTAAAACCCTCAGAATCGAATGTACCAAGGTACAAACAAACACTAATATAAAGTGTACTGGACCCGATTCAATTGCCAGAAGTAAAAAACATACCAATCAAAAGTTTCTTTACATTCAGTAGTCTACTTTTTGACAGGTTATTTGTATGTATCATTAGTTTCTTAACACTTGGTTGAATTTCAGTAGTAAAAGTTGATTAAGGGAAATTAACCACCGCAACGAATATAGCCCTTAGTTGGATTAAAGTGAAACACAGCAAGATGCATTTGAATTTCTACACTCAATGAAACAAAAAGAGCGTAACTTAAACAAGAGGGCCTCGTAGATAAATACAACAAGCCAGATCTTATTGGTCAGCGATCAGAGATAATGTTCTCTTTCGCAACTACAACTTTGAAATTGACAATTAAACAAATGTAACTAATTTAGTCTTTCTTCCAAACTGACGGAAATCTTGGGAGACAACTTGTAAGTGAGATAAATCCACTACGTGTTGTCAAAACACAAGTCACAAAAAATCTGTTTCAACTGCAAAAGAGAAATGTACGTTGGCGTGGCAATAAATCTGTTTCATGTCTCCAACATTTTTGCACTGTTCTTTTTTGATTCCAGTGATGCCTTTATGTAAGTCTATTGATAACTTCCACCCCAACTCAGAACGAGTCTAGCAACTACAAGTCCAGTCCATTAAACATCATTTGTCAGCAGTTCCAATGCATCTTTGATTTGGTTTGATGTAACACGGCACAGGAAGCGATACATGATCTGTTGAAGTAAACACAAATGATCAGTATGAACTGGCCACTCTTCAGTTGCTGCATATAAACAAAAATGTGATCAAATAACAAAAATGAGACATAAGACAAGATTTTTATAGAAAAAATATATAAGTAGCAAAATGGTTCCTTTTATGAACATGTGGCTACTTTTGAATTGAATGCTGACTGCTTCTGTCTATTTGCGATTAAGTAAATTTGGTTGTGGACTGACAAACGAACAACAAAAAAACACACAAGCAGGAACGTAATAAAAAACAACAGACACACAACAGTGACTGGACTATTGGATAAACTATGAGACATTTATGAAAGGACTCAGCCCTCAAGGGAATCTAGGACACAACTAGAGGAAATTCTACAGGGCACTATTTGCAAGTGTATTCTACAACTTGACTTACTCCTTCCTGAAAAGGTCAGACAGATACTATTATTGTGGTTTGTCATTGTTTACACTTTTTGAGTCGACAAACTTCCACAGGATTTCTAGCAAGTTGTGCCCAACAACTGACCTTATCTTCAAGAGTCCACACTCTTTGGAATTCAGACCCAAGCATTTCCAATGAAATGCAGAAAAGCCACCTGAAGAAAGAGGAAAAAAGAGAAGAGATGCTTTCATCTGTAAGAAAACATAACTTACTTCCACCTCACAAATCAACCCCAGGTTTTTGCTAAAAGATTGGTGGTAACTGAAAGTACCAAGGGCACATCAGAAATACATTTTCAAAAGGTAAATACTTAAAAAACAAAATTCTCCACATATCCAGGGTTTCCCTGTTCCCCAGCACAACTCTTAAAATGAGCAATAACAAAATTGGAAAAAAATAGAAAGAAATCCTGGCAGTATGTGTATTATGGAAAGTTAAGTGAATGGAAAAGAAGTGTGCGAACTCTTCACATGGTGTTGGGTTATTTTCTTTATCACTTTCTATTGACTTCTGCTACAGATTACACCCAGGAATGATGGATTCTCTAACTAGTTGCCAAAACCATTTATACTCCTTGTCAAGGTGGTGTCACTATGTTGAAATAGTTAAATCCCTTGAGCATAAGAGAGTACTATGATTTAAGCCTGTGCCTAATCTTGGACTGGTTGATTTAGTTTGTCCCATACTGCCACCCTAGGGGCTTGTTTTTTTAAAGACGATCATGGCCAGAAAGTTTACTCTCCTTATCTAGTGACAGCAGTTGTTAATTAAGTGTTTTGAGACCAGTCAAACTGCTAATACTTCCTTCTCGAAAACAACTTTGCTGAACTTGCAAACAACATGTTGTGGATCTAAACAAATTTTTGTAAAAGGCCTGGCTCATTTATTTTCCAAACCACCCCTATTCTGCACTGACCGATTCCTGAAACATGATATACTTTCCACTTAATTCTGGAGGATTACAAATGCTCACCAATTGATGTTTTCAACCTGCACATCTTCCCCCTGGTGCCACTCAGCTGGGGCCCTTAACACTAGGATTAACATAGTGATTGCTGTTTCTGCTGTTATCCTCTCTGCAGGGTCCCTTTTAAGGAGCAGTGACACTACTTTTCTCACACCTGGTTGGACTCTGTTTGGGGCAAAAAAGTGTTAATGTTCAGTGATAAAATATTGCACTATTGGCAACTTTTTGGCCATCTCTTGCAATCATGACTGGCTGGTTATAATTTTAAAAATGGTTTGTGAGTTGGGTGGGGCTTATCCAGGTTTCTGTAACATGAAGCAATTCATATAGTTTTTCAACCCCCTAGATGGATGCCTGCCAGTGTTCCCAGACAGTCTGCTGGTACTTATCCTCACCTCTTGGAAGAAACGATAGACTCTGAGAATAAACACAATAATATTGTCAGCGCTTAAGCCCATGACTGTTTTTGGTAAGAAAAAATTATTTTTCTGCAGAAAAGATGTATCTCACTTACTGGAAAAGAACAGGAAGGTCATCATCTTTGTAATTCCTGCTGTCCAACCCATCCCATCCAAATGGATTGACATTGCCAAAAAACTCATATGCAATAGCTCCTGCTGCCCATGCTGAAGAACAAGGAAGGGACACAAAATACATATCTTGCACATCACAAATCTTTTTAGCAACAAGTGAATACAGTTTTTGCAATAAAGATTAACATGAATGCATTACAGCAGTCACAGAGTGGATCTTGCAAACTGCACACAGTTTTATTTCATAGAGAAAAGAACCTTTGACAAGAAAAGCACTAAAAGCTTACCATCAGATTTAGTGAAATCAAGGACAGAATCCTTCCCAGGAACAGCTAATGCAATCTGGGAAAAAAGTTAAAGTGATGTAATATTTAGAAAATTTACAGGTATGGTAGTGTAATGAACTAAATTACAAGTCACTACAGCTGCTAAAAATACTGGAATTATGTTGTTTAATTCAACGTATATCACTCAGTACAGTGTACTGTTCAGCTCCAAATACATCTGATTAAACACCTTGATCACTGCACTGTCATTGATCATTTACCTCTGGGGCCATCAGAGTGAAATTGCCTCCACGATCAATCTCTGCTGTTTGGAAAGGGAGTACAAGCTCCCTTGATCTGTCTGCTAGACAGCAACCAAAGTCTGCTATCACCAACTGGGGGAATGAACTATTGGTGTCTTCACCCAAAAGCAAGTTGTCAGTTTTAAGGTCCCTGTGTGCCACTCCATGTCTTGTGAGATGCCTGATGCCTTCAAGGAGCTGCAGGAGAAGCAGTGAAGATACCTGCAGATCTGGCTTTGAATTTGATGCCAAATATTCTCTGACAGTTCTGTCATATCTGTCAAAAATAATACAAAATCAAAATCTTTACTTCATTGGGTTTAAAAGATGGGGATGTTTATCACAGCAGACAAAACATATAGAGTCTGATGTGGACATATTTTGTGAATACATGTAGTTTCAAACCTTGGCATGACTAAAAACATAGTGCGATTCCTAGCCAGTCCACCACTACTGCAAGGTAATGCAGCTGGGTAGCTAGTGGAAGCATCTGGTAGGACAGGGATGTCATCAGTAAAGTGATGCAGGATCGGTGAGATGTTTGGATGTGCTGAAAGCCTGGTGTAGGATAAACCTGTAAAATAAGATTTCTTTCTGTCACAGAGAGCACAGTAGGAGTTACAGGCAACCCAACCCACACATCTCTCCTTTTTGCGCTTCACCACTACTGTTGTGCCATTTATTATTACACTCATTTTTAATAACTGGGAGCCCAGAACAGGCTTTTGTCTCAATGGGTTCTAATTAAGTCTGTTCTGATTGGCTTTTAGCATTACTTTATTCTGATGTTATCAAAGTCTGCTCCAAAAACTTGCTATACAATAACATGTACCTGCTTGGGAGGCATTGCACTCATTTTTGGCACTAAGAACCTGATACTCTTTTGAAAATTCCTGTTAAAAAGGGAAATATTCATATTAATGATGCTTCATCAATTTAAGAATGGAAGTTGACAGATATGTGAGTACTATGAACCACCTTAGGAATGCAAAAAATAGACATGGGCAGCTGAAAATATCCAGTTGTCAAAAGGATTTTCATGGCTGGAAAAAAATATAAATCTTCAAATAGTTTCTGCTTCTTCATATAAGTTTTCAGTGAAATAAGATATTGTTTTGTATGTTTAAACTTCAGTTATTTTCTTATAGAAGTATCAAGATCATAAACACTCCATTTCTAGGACTGATCATGTGTTTGTTAAAAGCTTAGCTCCTCAGAGTATTTCTACTTTATATCTCAACCCTGTCAAGTAACCTACATTTCGTATAGGCTGAAATTTTGGCACAAAAGAGAGAGCCTAAATTTTAAACTTTTCAAGGGGAACATGCCCCTGGACCCAACAAGAGGTGCATCTGCCATGTGGCAAACAGGGCCTTCTGCCCAAAGTAACAGCCTGTTAAGTGCACATCTCCATCTGTACAAAGTTTTACCTTCATCCCTGCACCTAATATGTTATATGCTTATAAAAGAAAAAGATAAAAACTCACTCTTTTTAAAGAGCTGCTCTGAGAACTTGTTCCATAGTTAAATAACATCTTGATGGCATACTGTTTGATTAAGACAAAACATTTATTTATCAGAGTAATAATAATATTATTGTACAATAAATTACCTTTTCAAAATACCAGGAGTATTTTAATGCATCAGAGTTAAGAAACTATGGAAAATGATGTCACCAGTGGATTCCTACAGTATAACATGCAGTTCTTGGTAATGAATGTTGCCTACCATGCATAATGGGAGACTACTTGCTTAAAATTTCTAAGTATTAGAAAAAGTATAAGTTTTGTTTGGTTAATAGCAACCTTCTTGTAAACCTGTGAGTAAACCTTCAATCTAGGGGGGGGGGGGGTGGTTCTAAATTAATTGTCATACTAACACAAAAAATTTTATAAGACCCCAACCTCATGGCCCATGTATTCAGCTGAATAAACTGCAGAGTTTGAGGAACTTTGGCCAAGTCGTTCACCAACTTTGAAGTCCTTTAGTTTGAGCTGAGCAAGGGAAGGTTCCTCAAAATCTTTTTGAAGCTGTGAGAGGAAAAAAAAGGGTCATGGTACCAGGTATACTTTGATATCATTAAACCCTTGTGTAATTAGAAATGATTTCTGTTAAGGTTATTGTAATGTTCTAAGTAGGACATTAAGACCTATACAAGCGAAAAAAACTATGGGACATGAGACTGAACCAGCCATCTTGTTGTGAGAAGTGTGCTTTGATTCACAGTCAATCCTATGGTTTTGTTGTTCATCTGACTCCAAACAGCACAGTTACATTAAATCCTAACAGTCAGCAGTAATTAGTCCTTTCATCACAGATGCTAATTAATATGATTACACTACTTAGCTATTATGATTATACAGTCTACATGAACAAGATCACTTAACCGAAAGATAATTTATTGTACCTCTGCAAACATATTTTTAGTCAAAAGAGCTCTTTGGGCTGTCTGATGTAGTTTTTTATATGGTTCTTTTCTTTGTCCATCTTCACCTATTGAAAATACAATATCCAAGGGTAATGTTGATACAAAGTTCAAAAAAGACTAGCACATACGAACTTATACAAAATGAACCATTTGGTATCCGCCCCTTTCGCCCCCTATCGAGTTCGCCCCTTCGAGTTCACCCCTACCTTATACTGTGTTCGCCCCCACACTTTTCGAGTTCGACCCCATCAAGTCGAGTTCGCCCCTTGATTGAGTGATATCCAGATGAGTTGATTTGTAAGTTGATGAGTAAATTCTTCTGTCTTAATTTCATAAATAAAGCTAAACGGGTACAAGTCTAATAACTTAAGCAATGCTGTCACGATGAAAGCGTGGTTTGCATCTTCTCAAGTCTGGTTGTTACGATCAACACATTTCGTGTTTGTTAGATAAACCGTGTGGTTCTCTTTATCACAAGTTCAGTGTATACAGTTATTTCTGGTAACCCCAGATCCCATGCGGAGTATTTAGTTGATTCCATCAACCCAGTTCCCAAGCAGGTTCCATGCAATTGCCAAAATTCAAAATTTACCCAAGTAACTTACACATGACTGTGGAGGGATCATTATAAAAAAATTAAAAGTGTTTGGAATAAACATCCTTCTAAGGGTGAACTGTGATGTAAAGAGATCTGGCTCACATACTCAGCAAAACTTGAGGCTACCATTTACAAGTCTGTCATTGAGAAATCCTTTAGTGAGCAGAGTTGCAACAATTAAAAGAGTCATGTCCCAAAACTATTCAGCCTTGTCCTCCAAGGGATACTTTTTCCTCATTCTCTCACATTGCCTTGATAAAATTAGTAGGTTTTCTATAATTCACCTCCCCCCCCTTATTTTGCAAAGGTTTTGTTGTTAAAACAACATACACATATGTGAGTAACTGTACATATACGTCAAGCTGTGAAATCTTCCTCTTAAGAAGTAAATTTCAGGTTATTAAAAACTAAAAGAAAAACCTACTTGAAATTGCAACTGCAAACCCAAGGAAGGCAAACATAGGGGATTTGGGTCCACAACCTCTGAGCATGCGGGCAATTGCCATTCCTATATATATAACAAAAAATAAAAATTTCATTAATTATTCAGTTAGCAACCTCTTGCATATGTCAAATTAAGTCAGTTAATTATGTGGTGATCAATAAGAAAATTTCACAACATCTTTACATTATGCTACAAACAAATGACGAGGTTAAAGAAACATAATGGTAAGTCATCTGGATGTAATGTGAAAATCTCCTAAATTATTTAAAAGGAAAAATATAGAGGCCTGAACCTAGAATTATAAATCCAATGTTGGAATTAGACTAAAGGTTAATATAGAAATTTAGAGGAAGTATAAAGGATTAATGAAGATTAGTGGAATATTGGACATAATTCTTCCTGACTTGGACCTTGGTTAGAACAGATCTTATCTGAACTCAATTAAATTAAAAGAAAGATGACATGAACATTAGATAGCAAGAATTGAAGAGAACGTTCTGTTCATAAAAGCGACAGTTCATAACAATGCATGTACGTATTATTTTCACCACTAGCAGTGTGATTAACACTTGATCAACATTACGTATTAAAGATATGAACGTAAAGATCGCAAATATAAAAGGGCTTCAAACTTACGCCTTAGGGAGGCAGCTTGAGAGACTGATCCTACTCTGGAAGTAAAACCACTCCAAAGACCTCTTGCGAACACACCAACATTTTTCTTTGGAGCTCGTAGAATGAGTGCTGACTGGCCGTTAGCAACACTGCTAACTGCTGCGAATTCACCAGCACTGTTATAGCCTGATCTTGCTGCAACTTGTCCTAATCGTTTGAAAGCATTATGTCACATCAACAAACTTACAGGAAAAACGAATAACGAAAAGGAAACGAAATATAATGAAACTGAAAGGGTCGGAAACAACGTCATAACAAACAAAAAAATAACTAGTAGAAAGTAACGACAGAATGGTTTACCGATATCATGAATTTGCCTGAAAAGTGACCGGACCAAAACCCGAACAGCTGACATTGTAAACCAGTTTTTACGAGCGTTGCATCCTCCTGTGTATCGCGGAAACTACATTTTGAATCGAGACTCACAGGCCCAAATGATTTGTCAGCACATACCAAGGTTCAGGCGATAACAAGAAGGCTTGGCTACTAATTTGTTTAGCGCGGTCCCCAAGCCATTACCCCTCGTGCTGCAAATCAAAATTATGACAATTTGCTTGTGAAAACCAACCATGTCGGACGACGAAGATTTGGCCCCAGCGGTCAAAAAACAAAGGATTCACTTTGGAAGCCTTGAAACTGTAGAAAGAGAACGTCTGGTCACTGGATCGTCTAACGATAATGATGATGATAGAAAAGATGATGACGATCAAGAAGCCGAGGGTGAGGACAACGAAGTGTCCGCGGCTGTCTTAGCTGGAATTCGAGCGGGAAATATAAATATTTCCGAAGGTAAGCTGGTAATTATTATTCTGCAGCTTGTAAATAAGTCTAGTGTCTTACTTTTTCGACGATATTACCTCCTTAGAAATATAGTCGCCTGCTTTGTCGTCACGAGAACGTCTTTAGCTGTATATAGCGTGGAGTTGTCGTGGTTTTAAAATCACCGTGTAATATGGGCAGACTTTGACTTTATCACAGATTCTTACAGTATTAATGTGTGGCACTGAATAAGCACAGCATCGTACATATCAATATCTGTCATTGCTTTTGCTGCTATGGTCTCAAGATCACAAATTCCTACAGTATCACTCTCTTGCATCAAGAGAAACTTGTGACACAAATTATGGCATGTTCATCGCAGTTTTAACAGAGAATCCTGCTTATAAATATTTGTCATTGCTTACATGTATTTATGATAAAAATATTGGGCACTGTTGGGGAACTAGACATGTTTCATACTGCTCAACACCTGGCTAGGATCACTTAGTTGTGTGTTTGTTCATGTGCAAGGTCCTTCACTCTAGTGCTGCTTCCTTATCAATAACCGGTGACAAACTTGTTGATGCATTGACCTTTTCAACCCCTATTACTTCACTTTTATCTCTTTTGCTCTTGTTAGGTTAACCTATTTGCCCCCTCCCCCCCCCCTCCCAAACAATGTTGTATTGGGATTCCATGAACTTTTTTTAGCTACAGGCAACATTGAATAGGAAGGGGTGGTCTTGTTAATGATCAAGAGTGTGGTAGACACAGGAGTGTTGTTATACACATAAACAGGACTGTTTAAACATGATGTGTCAACTAATGTTGACACTGATTGTAGGAACATAAAAAGGTGGTGTCAGTTTTTTAGACAGATGCTAAAATACTTCAACTGGATTATTCCCTAGCACTACTGAAGCATCTTTAAGGATCATAGCATGTGTTCAAGTCACGCAAAGGTCTACAAACAGACTTCAGTGGCTTGGAAAGATTTAACCCCAACAAACTCTAGTTACTGTACCTTTTGATTGATACTCTTCATTGTGAGGACAAGTCCAAGACTGATAGCTTTGAAAACAACTTTTAGATCAATATGAACATACTACAAATGAGATTTCTAGAATCACTGCAAATGACAATAAGATTCTGTGGTTTTCTGGAAAAAGTGTGGAACCCATGTTTTTCCAAGGTACATGTGTGAATGTATTTTGATGGAGAAGGAATTCTGTTTTATGAGAGCAGTCACCTTCCATATATCTGGCTTTGCTTTGATTTCCAAAGCCGACACCAGGCATAGCCTTTGTTTGCTGATGGGTCTCATCTTTGCTTCATGGTTTTTCTCTGTGTTCCCGATTTTCCCCTCTCTATGAAAACCAACAATCCAAATAACCATCTGACTACTCTGTGGATTTGCTGCTGCTAAAATTAAATTTTGTTTATTCATTTAAATTTTGTTATTCAGTTGGAATAACAATTTCTTTATAAACTAGTCACCATATACATTTAAAACTAGATTGTCTATCTTTGCCATAAAGTGTCACTACTTGGATGAGTAAGGGCATGATTATGGCCCTGTATTTCTTTCTCTTTTCCAACTCAGACAAGATTTTGAAAAGGTGGAATTAACAGCTGGAATTTTTATCTTTCATTATTGATTATTTCTGCATTTAGTTTTAGATATTGCTTATATTTTTTCCACTTAATAAAACAGGAGAATACCTTGAGCTGTCAGAAGACCAGATCAGTGAGAGACATCAGGAACTTTTGGCAGAATTTGAGAGAAGAAAAAAGGTAACACTGTAGATTACATTACATCTCAGAAGATTCATTTGAGACCATAGACTTGGTTTGTGTTAAGTTTTAGAAAACGTAATAGACTCAGTTTCTCTCTGGTGGCTAGAAACACTTTTTTGTTAACTTGTTTAGAGTTAGAGTTCTTTATGATATGACATGGTAAAAAAGTTGTGATGGTGTTTTATTATAGGCACGGGCAATAACTGTACCAACAGATGATGCTTCAGTTAAGGCAAGACTCCGAGAAATTGGAGAACCAATAAGTAAGTTATTTTATCCCTTTTACCCCAAATAGTAATTAGCATCTATTTTTTTCTTTATCCCTGAACCACACATTAAACTGACAAGAATGAAGGAAATGATCACCAACAAAAGAAGATTGTTAAAAGCATTCTCTTTGTCAGCACCGCAGGAAATGTCTAGGAATTTTATGGAGAATATGCTTACTGATGTTACAGCTAGGTTGTAAAGGGTTAATATGGTGTGAATTCAGCATGCTTAAATAAGGATAAAACTTTAGGCCATCTTGTTGTTAATAATTTAATGTTTTTCTTTGCAGCTTTGTTTGGAGAAGGTCCTCCAGAGAGAAGAGACAGATTGAGAATCCTTTTGTCTGAACTTGGTAAGAATTAAGTAATTATTGTAAAATCTTGTTTATCTGAATGAAAGCATACTTGAATACATTGTGAACTGATGATTATCTGCATGCATGCTTAGATGCAATAAGGAGGATTTTGTTATGGTTTACATTGCAAAATGTTTTCTACACAGGTGAAGATGTATCCTTTGGAAATAAGGAAGTTGCAGAGAAGTCAAAACAGGAACCAGTAAGTATGCCTTTATGGAAAGGATTTTAAATTAATTGAATTGTAACTTCTTTGTTGCGGATTAAGTGCATTATTTTTTGAACAAATATTTGGTGTTAAAATGGTTGCCAGGAATAAAATTTGGTCACCAAAATAGACAAAAAATGTTGTCAAAGGACAGCTTGCCTGAGCTGTATTTCTTACTGGCTAAATCACACAGCTTGTTTTGGAGTAAGCAATATGGCTGGTAATGGTTTTGGAGATTCATGCAACATCTCAGAATTTAATACTTCAGAAACCTAAGTGAAAGAGGCCAGGTTTCATAGAAGAAGATGATGAAAACTGAATGAACTTTGAGAGTCTTAGGATATAAGCCATGTTATAGGTGTAATGAGAAATGTCTTCTGATTTCACATTACTTTTTTTTTTGTCAGGAAGTTCAGGAAGAAGTCTGGTACCATGAAGGAGATCCTGAACTCAAAATAGCTAGATTGTGGATGGCTAAATACTCTTTACCTCGGTAAGTCACTGTCACTGACCCATTGCAATTTGATTAGAATACGTAAATCAGGAAAAAACTTTTGAAGACTTATTTAAATGTGGATAGACAGTTTTTTTTTTGCAATATATAGGAACGATTTTTGGGCTGGTCAAGATGACAAAGAAATTCATGCTGTTAACCAATTTTCATGATTTCATTCTATGGTCCTTCTCTTGGTTTTTTCTAAACAATAAAGTTTGGTACCTCAGGGTTTAGTATCATGCCAAAAGACATGCAAATTTTCAATAACTTTTCAAGGTATGCACTGAGAAGTTGTTTGGTTGATGAATCATGGGTGGATAGTTTGAATGAGTCTGAACAGATAGTATACAATTTGACACTTGACCCCTATTATACATGGTGTTTTGATTGATTGAGGGTAGTAGACTTTCAAAATGAATGCCTGCAAAATTTTCCATTATCCCACATAATATCTTACTTGGTTTTCGTGACATCTTGCCAGCTCTAACATACACATTCAGATGCTCAGGACATAATATGTACTAATTGACTGAGTGGGAGGGCTGGATGGGAAAATATTTGGCTCGTGATTATGGCAAAACAACCAAATGTAGCAAGATCCATACTTTATGAATGAGAGTAAAATATTTTCCCATCTAGCCTGACCTAACTTAGTCAATAAGTATTTTATCATGAGGCTACTGAATAGGTTTTGGAAAATTCAAGAAGTTTGTTGTCATTTAAATGGGGTGGAGTAGACTGGTGTGCAAGGGAAAACCACATAAAAAGATTTTACAATAAAAACTATTCCTTTATTTTTTCAAGTCAGAACAAGAAAATCACAATTCATTGAAAAACGTGACTTGTTTTCTCAATTTTGTTACTCTTTTTTTTACATTAGAAGTAAACAAAGTGTCTTTCTCTCTCTTTTTTTGTAACAAAGCTTTGTAAGTGCACAAGGACGGCTTTTTCTGAACCAACTCAAGTCAAACTGTCATGTGATTATACTAATTCAGGACACTGAGTGTTGACACTGACCTTGGAGTAAATTTGTTTATCTTAAGATGGGGTTCATCTCACTAAACATAGGCCATTTTGTATTGACATGAATGTCATGATGTATTGTAGTTTAACATATGGGGTACCTTTATTTGTGTACTTCTTATGTTTCATCATTCTTATGTAGTTGCTCTGTCTGTCTGTCAGTCTTTTGGTCTGTGTACACATTTCTCACCTTGTAGTTGTCAAAAATCTAATTTACATAAATTTTTGGTTTACTGAGAATACGTCTTGGATTTGCAGGGCTTGTGAAAGATTAAAGCAAATGCGTATCAAGCAAGCTAGACCTGATCCAGAAAAGGCTGCCAAGACACAGGAGTTACATCGGAAGCTGCGGGTTTGTGTGCACAATATCTTGAAAGCAAGGAGGTGTTTAGTTTGGTTCTATTAAAAAAAGAAAACATTTTGTTTTGCAGGGTCTGAACAACTTTTGTAGTCAGATTGGTGATGATAGACCACTGTCTTACTGCCAGTTCTCCCCAGACTCATCCATGCTAGCCACTGCATCATGGTAGGGTTTGAGCAGACATACGTGTAATCCTATTTATAGTGAAAGCTCCATACTACACATAACCTTTTATAGGAAGATTTTATTTGCTTTTACATAACCATGGGAAGTATGAATCCCCAATAAGGTATTGAAAACCAGACCTTTTGATTTAATGGCCTGATATTCTTCCACTGAGCTACAGAAAGTTCAGTGGTGGGTATGGCCTAAAACTAGATTTGTATGTGGCAAGTATCCTGCATGTTATAGCAGACTAACACTATTTTTATTGTCCCTTTTTTGGTTGTTAGGAGTGGCTTGTGTAAGCTGTGGTCAGTTCCTGACTGTGAATCAATAGCAGTTTTGCGAGGTACCACTTGTATGATAAATGTTGTTATGTGTTTTGGTTACTTTCAAACTTTTAGTACCATAAATGGCCTTGAATCTGCAATTTCCAATAATTAATTGTTTTCTTTCCCATTTTCAAACACTGAAAGTTAACCTACAGTGCCATAGTTTTCTTTTCACATAAACTTTTATTTAAATAATTCTCTCCTAATACAATGTGGCTCAATTTTTGTCTATTTGGGCTGTGAATTGGGCAACAATTAATCATGAATTTTTTGGTACTCTTGCTCTTTTTCTCTCCATTGTTGATATTTTTTGGAAATTCTCCTTACTACCAGCAATTTTTTTTCTAAAAAATTGTGATGCTTTTGTTTATGCATGTTTGCAGGTCATAATGAGCGTGTTGGCTCCATTGTGTTCCATCCCCAAGCTACACTGTCATTGGATGAATCAGGACCTTGCATGGCATCCTGTGATGCAGATGGTGTTGTGCTTTTGTGGTCACTGAACATGTATGGAATCACACAGTAGATGATACTATCTAATGATTTTCTTTATCATCATCACTTGTCTTCCTGGCTCAGCAATCTAATTTGATGGTGTAGTCTGAGTGTTGGTAGTGAGAAGAACTGTTGTTGGTTGCAGTGACTGATGTTTTGACAACCTCATCAGAAGTCATCATCAGTGTGAATTCTAATCTTGCCAGAAGAAAAAGCCTTTAAGTCATTAGAGTGACAAGCAGCTAATTTCTCCCAACTGTATCACTGCTGAATCAAACATTAAGGTCATGAGAATACAAGAAATTTATCCCCAACTAAAGGAGCTTTTGATCGTTAAACAAATTCTCCTTGTCAGTACCATAGGAAATGTATACAAAACAGTGTGGAGAATATGCACAAGGATCTTAGGGTGTAAAGGGTTAATAGCGGAAGTGAAAAGGCTGATACTTACATGGTACCTTTTCCCATCATCTGTTTAGGGACACACCACTTGCAAACATTGAGGGACACGAGAAGCGTGTGTCCCATGTGGCTTACCATCCATCAGGACGCTTTCTTGCATCTTGTTGGTAAGCTGTGTTACCTTCTGTCAGTCCAGTAGTTCAATCCATGGTTTTTTGTTTTTTGACTGTCAGACAAATATAAGTCTGCTTTTCTTTTAATTCCTGGATGTTTGTGTTTGTGTAGTTTTGATCACTCCTGGAGGTTATGGGATTTGGAACAGCTAAAAGAGGTTCTCCATCAGGTATTCAAAACTACTCCATTTACTCCATTCCCAAGTGATTGATCTTTTGATAATGGTTATTTGATGGTTTGTGAATGTTTTTATTGTAGGAGGGTCACTCTAGAGAGGTGTACAGTATTGCATTTCAGGTTGATGGCTCACTTGCAGCCACATGGTATGGTTTATCATTACTTATCCAGTTGCTAGTTTATATTCACCAGAGATTTTGTCATGGTTGCCAAAGGGATGAGCAGAAGTCCTTGGGTCAGGAATTTTTGGTTGAGTTGGAAAATTTTAGGAATTTCAGGGATAACTGAGAGTATGACACCACAGTGTAAATGCTTTGGATGGGTGGAAGGCCTTTTCTTTTTTCATCATTTTTAGATGGACAATGTTTTTGGTTTAGTCCAATTTGTTTGGTTAAGGCGATATTACAAATGCTCTGTCGTGATTTATTGAAAAAAAAAATCAGTGGGTGGAAAGGAAGGATGTGTGAAGAGCTTAGGGGTTGCTCATGTATGTTACTTGTTTGGTCAGGGAAATTCTATTTTCATCAGGGAGTTTTGAATAGAGTTTCTGTGGCAACCATGTCATATTCAATGCCCGTTTTTCTCCAATGTAAAAAGTCTACTCCTGTGCTCTTTCAAACCATTTTTTGCTGTCAAAACAGTAAATAGGAGTTAAGTAACAATTATTTGTACAGAGGAGGCAATGTTGGATGGCATTAATGAAGTTCACTTAAATACCTTTTGTTGTGCGTACAGTTCGAGTCAAAATAGCTGCTTTCTGTTATATTTTCAGTGGCCTCGATGCGCGGGGCCTGGTATGGGACCTTAGAACAGGTCAGTGTATTATGGGATTGGATGGACATCTGAAAAAAGTGCTAGGAATAGACTTTGCACCTGACGGGTGAGTTACGCCTAAGAACACCCATCCATAGGGTGTCTACGCATGCGTGAAACTTAAACCAAAGAAATTATAACCAATCAAAACAAAGCAAAATATGCCAAACATATCAAATTATCATATGGCTAGCCCCGCGAGCTATTAAGATGAAGTTGATACTTTGTTCTGATTGGCTACCGAGTGTTGGTTCACGACTGCATCATGAAACATTTTTCTTGTTTATCGCCCAAAAAAGAAAGGTTTTTAGGACCAGCAGGCTCGCGAACACGTCTTTAGACAATCCAAATAAAGGAAACTGCGATGAATTTCGTGAATTCAGTGGCAATTGTTGTGTTTAATTTTCTTTTGCTTTAAGACCAAACGCGTTCGCGCGAGCAATCTGAACACATCGAGGGAAATGAAACTAATGTAAGAAAGTGACAGAAAGTAATGTAAGTGACAGAAAACCGTCATTTTGAGAGAGGTGCTGCTAGATGTAAATTAGACTTAAATCTGCTTATTTTAATATAACATACGAATGAAGAATTTATATCAACCATTTAAAAACGGTAACAAAGTAATGCGGATAAAATTGTATAAACTTGTGCGTGTACTTGGACTTTGAGGCCTTCTTGTATAAGGAATTTGAAGTTGTAAAATGGCCTCTTTGTATCAGATATCGTGTAGCTACTGGAAGTGAAGATCAGAAAATTATGATTTGGGACTTGAGGAAGAGGCAGTGCGTGTACACTATTCCTGCTCACACTAACCTTATATCACACGTCAAGTTTCAAGGTAAGCCATGTTATCTGCAATTAGTTTGAAAAATGCTTCATTCAGCATGAGTTTCGATTGGTTGTTATCCATGATCTATGATCTATTATACGATAAGCCGAATTATGTACGCTGTTCGAGTGGCTCTTACGATCTCTTGGAAGGCTGTAAATGACATGATCATCGGTTATTTTTTTTGCAATGTGTTCTTCACCAACCCCGTCACTTATGGCTCTTCTGTCTATTCATATTTCTTCAGGGACCACACTTTAGTTTGTCTATTGAGTTGTCTTAAATACTTTCTTTCATTTTGTAGAAGACTTTTTGGTCTCGGCATCCTACGACAAAACAGTAAAGGTAACTTAGTAAATGAATGTTGTTATGGTGCTCATTCTTGGGGCGTGGAGAGTTGATCAATAAAAATAGATTACTGTTTTCGTGAGTGTGTGGATGAAGTGGTAGCTGGAAAAAATGGCTTGCGAGGGAGAAGCTTTTAGTGTTTTTTATTTTTCCCAGCCTTTAGGTCTCGTGTCGCGAATAACGTAATGTTAATTCTTGTATAGCACAAGAATTACCTAGAGGGAGGATTACATATCTCGGTTGAGAGAAAGCGGTCTTAATCATTCATTTCTTTTCTCATCAGTACTTAAAGTTGTTTACCTAAGAATAGTTGTATTGTTTTAGCCTAGTTGACAAGGTTTTTTTCACAATTTTCAGTTCACACTGTTTAGTTTGCATTTATTCGCTTACACTGTCAAATTTACCTTGTGTGGTCTACACTGTTTCAGTTTACAATGGCCGTGTTTTCACTTGCGTTTTTTCAAGTTGCTTTGCGAACGACTACCAAAAATATCTTGAAATCAGCTGCTCTCCAACGCGCTTCACGTTAAGCTAGTCGCCAAACTCAAAATGCAATGGTCTTTGAGTTCAAGCCACCAAACCATGTAGCTTAAGCGAATTGGCAGTGGATTTTCGCCAATGAGGGGGAACTTGCGGTTTTTCCATCTGATGAAGCCGTCAAATCGGAAAGAGAGTACGCGTTCTATTTTAATGTCTCCCGCAAAATAAGTTGGACAATTATCTGTCTCGATCTCGGATGCTTTCGAAGTCCTTCTTCAAATGATCCACGTAAGCAGTTCAAGATAAGATTTCTTCCTTACGTCGTTAGAAATGCAAAGCATTCAGCCACAAGGGAACAACTTCTGTAAGCAAACTAATGTCAGGATTGTTAAGTGAGACATGCGGCGTCGTGAAAACATCACCATTGTTTAGTTTATAGGGGATATAGAAATATAGATTAAATATAGAAGGGGTAAGTTTCTAAAGAAACTGTGGTGCTGCATCTGTGGGGGGAAGGGGTACTGCATCTGTGGGGGGAGGGGAAAGGGGGAATCTAAAATCAGTTTTATCAACTGAGTTAATGATGTGAGTTGGTCGCTATTGAGTCTGAGTATCTGAAGTTGACGACTAACGCTCGAAATTTCAGCTATTGTTTAGTTTGCAGTGTTAAGTTTACAATTTTTAGTTTAACTGTTTTAGTTAAGTTCATATTTCATTTTCAGGTTTGGTCCCACCCTGGCTGGGCGCCTCTCAAGACCCTGACAGGTCATGAACAGAAAATAAGCTGTGTCGATGTTTCACCAGGTCTGTACTCTGTGAGATAGAGTGTCTGAACTGTTACAGTACTTGAAAAAAAAATTTTACGGGAGATTCTTTCAAAATGTTCGTTTGTTTTCGAGGGCAGGCCCTCATTCTTAGTGCTGTAGGACGCGCGTTTCTACGCCCTTGGGAAGAGTTGAGATGAGTCGGGGAGAAGTTTGCTGGGGGCCTGGCACTACTGATTAAGCACTAGTGATTGTCAGTGCAAGACTCCCTGTAAACTTATGGCCGACTTGTGTTGCTCAAGGGCTCATACTATGCTCGCAAACTATCGCACATTAGGCGCTGCAACTGTCTCTCTGTGTTCTTATAAAGTTGTTCCTTCATTTCAGATGGTCAGTACGTTGTGTCCAGCTCCTTCGATCGCACATTCAAGCTGTGGACGTCTGATTGATCTCCGACAGAGCGAATCTGATAGACCTTGTTAGTAATTCCAGTGAAAATTGTCAGATTATCCAAAAAGATATTGGTCCCAACTTATTCACATACATACGGTGACCCACAACTGTAACGGCAAAAGAAATAAGCTCGCGGCAAAAGAAATAGTCTCGCGGCTAAAGAAAGACTCACGGCAAAAGGAAGAACCTCTCGGCAAAAAGGAAAAGACTCACGGCAAAAGAAAAAACCTCACGGCAAAAAGAAAAGACTCACTCGAAAGAAATAACAAGGTGATTTCTCTAGCCGTGAGTTGTTAACTTTTGCTGTGAGGTTATTCTTTTTACAGTGAGTACATACATGTTACTAGTCCAAACCTCTGTACGGGATCACTGATACATAGCAAATGTCATTTGTATATATATACTTTAAAATTGCATCGATTAAAGTGTTTTTGAAATTTAACTCGGAGTTCTTGCGAAGGCTTTTATCCTTCTTGTCTTGTGAAAGTGTCCCGTTTTCCGTTCGTTTCGGCGTGCAGGGCTAGGTGTGTATTTGTTTGTTTATTGTTTTTTTGTTGACCAAACGACCCTGTGCGGAAGCGTCTTCTGCGATATAACCATTGTTCATACTGGTTAAACTCGCAGTATTAGCTCAACATCATCATCATATTAGCTCAAAATACTGCGTCTCTTATCTCCCAGTTGACAAGTTCTTTCATTTTTAAATAAAGCCCAAGACAAATATATGGCTTATGAATGGCAGACTATTTTTCATTAGTTTTCATTAAAGCGGCTGTTGTTTTTCCGCCAAGTCGATCATTGCCACAGAGTCGTCATTAAGAATCTTTGTAGGACACCGTGAAAAGATACCGACCCTTGATTGCCTCGGTCCATGTTTAACGTTTCCAAGTAGGCGGTTGACACAATTAAGTATTTTTATGTGACGAAGACGTAATGTTCTCACAGTATTCAGCCGATGTCTCACAAAAGCCCAGTTTTGGTAGTTTGCTATCAAATACACGATCCGAATTGTCACTGCAACAATTTCGGCGAGAAACCGCTTCATGTGTTATTCTTTAAAATCAATGACCCACGACCAAAAGATTTTAAAAAAAACTTTATTTTCTCTTACTACTAGTTAGTTTATTGCAAAAAGAAAGTTCTTTCGCAGAGATGACGATCTTTGCAAAATTTCTCCATGCCATGAGAATCAATTCAGCGGCACTACTTGTTGCAAATTGTTGTCTGGTGTTTGTTAGCCCTAAAAAAATCATGCCAAATATGCAAGAAAATCGATGAAGGAACAAATTAAAAACATCCCTCTGAACTTTCATTAAGTAAAAATTCATATACCGCTAAAGATTGTTCATAGCACTGTATGAAAAAACAACGGGTTTGCTCTCTTGCTGTTGTGATCTTAGAAATTCAGAATGAAACAGTCTTGACTGACTTTCCCCAATTCCCTTGAAGCAGTTCTCGTTCTCTTGTGGAAATGAACAAGGAACATCTTTTGCATTTGGCAGCAAATCATTATTCATTAGGAAAGTTTTTCTTTCATTACGGGTCTTGTGTCCTCTACACATGCTGTGTGAGTTTGTTTTGAGGACTTCTGCCAGACAGATGATTTGAATAACGATGTGCACTCTATGTTGAAGGGAAGGTGTTTTGCTCATGCCAGCATAAACTCCAAAATAAAAAAATAATAATAAAATTTGACAATTTAAATGATAAAATTTTTTTTTTCTTGTCAGATTCATTGTTTTATTTGTTGTCTGCAAATTTCAAATGTTTCCGAGGAGATGTTTGTTTGAGCGTGGAATTTGTTTTAAAAGTCTGCATCAACTTGTAAGCAGTGTGACGGTCAACTGTGGTTGATAATTCCAAGAATAATAATTTTATCACTCTTCTGTCGGACTTGTGAAAATTACAATCGCAGATGGCCAACATCTTTGACTTTATTGCAAATGCGGATAATCGATATTAATTCAAGAAATGAATATCCATAGGCGAAGGAATCTCGCAAAAATTCAAAACAATTTTTTTTCTACAAATATTCAAATTCCGTCTGTTATCATTTGGGTAAAGAAGAAATTTGCATTTAAATGGTTTTTACGGTCAATGATTTCGACATGAAAGTTAGCGCGAACTATGTAACAGGTTAAAACGGACGTTGTGTATTTCTATGTAAGATTATGTAAAAGTTGGAAGAATTCTGTCTTAAAATCTCTTGGCCATCGAGACAAGATAAAAATTGACTCAGCTCTGATGATGTGAAAGGCAAGAGTTTCTTCTATATTCTCTGTGTCACTTTAAATGCGGAGTTAATTGCCTCGTGACAACAATTTTGACGACCGGGTAACATACTTCACTGACTCAAATATTTTGTGTCTTTAAACAGATGCGTTCTAGAACCTCCTCGAAAAAATCACACCAAGCTTATCACCATTCAAAAGGGATCTTTCCTACTGTTTTCGTTTGTCGGAGCAAAGAACTTCGTTTATCAACAAGTCTTAAAGTCACAGGTAATGTTAAATCATCGGTCTTCCCGACAAACTTTCGACACTGAATTTAAAATCGTATTTTAGATATAGCTAAACACACGACATGATCTTAATTTTGAAACGAGTTGCAAGCGTTACAAGTATTAACTTAAAGTGAATTGTTTTTATCCGTTTTGTGTGCGACCAAGATTATTTTCTTTTGTGCCATTTAGCATCCCGCGACGCAAAAATCCCTGTTTTGATTGCTAACCTAGCCATTGCCATATAGGACATTTCGGGTTTTTGTAGGGCTTAGTACTTGCCTACGAAACTTGTCGAATGTTCATCGAGCGAGCGTGCTGTTTAAGGTTGGATTGAAGTAGAAGTTGTACACATTGGTCACCAGCACAGAGTTTTTCATGCTAATTTCCTCTCTTTGAATTGACGGCATATACTACAGTGCCTAAAGAACAGCTTTTACTCAGAAAGTTGATGAAGTCAAGTTTCGTGCTTGAAACGTTGACATTGCAGAACAAGTTTATAGCGATGTTTAACGTAAACAAATATTCTTGATCAATACCCAACTGGCCTTTTGGTGGATTAATTCTTTGAGAGCTCAAGTGATCGAACAATAGCTAGCACGACGTTGCATGCCTTTTTTTGTGGGATATACAGAGTTTAAACAACAGTGTATTTTTTTTTTTAAACTGCACTCTTGGATGCTGGTAATTTCGTATTCACCAGGATCTTTGTTAAGGGTTTAGTAGTCCAGCCTTCTGTATTCAGGGTTTTTTTCTGGACCTCACACCTTCCGGTGCATTTCTGCAATGTTTTTCAGAGTTTTTCGAATTCATGAAATACAGAGATCTTTCGTCGGCTTTTACAAAAGAAAATGGTAGCGGTAACACAAAATTTTCAAACCTTCAAAAGCATTATACCTTTATTTGATGACAAATTAAAGTCTTCTTAAGACTGTAGTCTAAGCTTTGCAACTTTAAGCAAGAACTTGGCGTGGTTTGTCTGTAATTATCATTGGAAAGATCTCTGACAACTAAATTAGCTATAAACGTTTTTGTAATGACCAATTTAAATTAGTGTATCTTACTGAACAGTTTTTAAATGCCGTCGTTATCAGTCTCTAGGCTGTTGCGGCTAACAGACCCAACATGGAAAACCTAATTGGTTACCCACTTGCCGGAGTGAGTCAGCACACAAAACCACGAAAAATTAAATTTGGGTTTATTTTGTTGTCGGTGAGATTCAGTTTTGTGGTTTTGTGCTATTTTGGGACTTGACAGTTGTTTGCTTATGGAAATCAGTATCATTAAGAGCTGGTTCCACGGACCATTGTTTTCAAAGTGAATAAGCAATTATGATGAACTACCTACGTATTCCGTACTTTGCACTCTATCGAGTCTGTGTTTACTGACCACCAATGAAATTAGTGACAAGGTATTCTTGTTGCAATTAAATATTCCTTTTTTACAAATATATTTTTCCCTTTGAGAGAACATGAACACCTCACTTAGAAGCCCGTTAAGAAACACTTTGAATTTCATTTATTTTTAGTCTCTGATCGGAAGTCAAGCCATGCAAGAAGTTTGGTGGAATTTAAATGTTGTTTCGAGAATTAAAAATCCATGTTTACTTTACTTCGTCAAAAGTCAAAACAGGATGCGACACAGAGAGAAAACGCCATGAAGGCAAGCCTCGTTTCGGACGATTGAAACACAAGCATAAGTGACCAATATATAGATTGTTACAATGAATTTTGATATTGTTATCAAAACTTCTTTCAGATTAATTGAGTCTTAAAAAATATCTTTTGAAGATAACTTTGAAAAATATCTCCCAAAAAAATAAAATCTCTTTTTTCATGACTGAGGGGGATTCTCTTTCCTCATGTAGGCTCTTTGGTTGAAATCTTCCAAAGAACTTGTGTGCTTTGAACGTGACCATGTACAATTGATCTCGATTCGTTGTTTTTTTTTAGTGTGGGTTAAAATTTGATAATGCTTCATCGCCAGACAGTCTCCTTCTGTGATGACGCAAAACACGCTTTTAACAAAAGCACATATTCATTTAACTTAAAATTGCGAGATAGTCAATTATCTTGTTTCATGAAAACATCTCTACGGAATAAAAATAGAGAAAATGAAAAATTTAACTGTAGAAGACTGATAAAAACACGAATTAAGCACCTATAGTTGTTTATGTGCAGTTAGTGGAGATACAACAAACGATTTAGCCTTCCTAATGTTTGCGTGTGTGAATTTTTCGCATAAAAGCGTGCGGTCTGCTAAAAATTGTGCATTTGGAGCGCCTTAGATAAGTCATTATTTGTTAATTATTTCAGGAATAGAATGTGAAGGGTTCTGTTATGTCAAAATAATTTTTTGTTCCTGCCATGTTGTCAGAATCATGAGTCGGTCATGTGGATGGCGTTCATACGTGGGAAGAACCCAATGCATGCAACCTGTAATGTTCATATGTACACAGCCTTACAGCCTTTCCTTAGGATCTGCACACGGACATCAGTCGAGAGATCTTACTTTAAGACATGATATTGGCACAAACCAAACAGGAACTAAAAAGACGACGTTAATATTGTTCTTCCATTGAAAAGAATTACTCAAGTTCCTGAGTTTGATTTAAGATGTGGATTAAAAGGGGAAGTTACTTAACGTAACACATTACTACTGCACTGTGCCGTGCGGGCCAAAGTAGATAATGGACTTAACGCATGAAAGGTAAAACATTATTAGAATATTGGTATTCTGTTACATTCATCATTGAGTGTTCAGTTATTCTGAGCAGTTATTCAGGATGTCGTGCTTTAATTTAAACTTAGTTTTAATGCATGTTGCTAAAGGCTCGAATTCGTGTAATATAAAATTTTACTAAGGCAACAATTTTTGTGTAATGTTGCACGCTGTAGGTGCAGAAAAATATGATGGGCGCCATGCAGGGCTTTCAAATTTTTTGCTTAAGGTTTACTCAGTAGAATCCAGAGAAAAGAGCTGATCGTGCATCATGTGGAGAACTACAAGATGATTTTTCGAATCAAATTTTGAGAAGTGTGAGAGAGAGTCACGAAACCTCTTACACTCGCGTAGACTCATAGTGCCATGATTTAATTGGCTTTCCTTTAACATCAGCATCCAAGTTTTCCATTTTCTTGTCTGTATATTGCCTTTGATACTGACGGAGAAAGGAGAAATCGTTTATCGATAAAAGTTTCAGTCTTAGGTTGGCGATAATTTCCTTTACTCTCATGATCCTAATGAATCATTCAGAAGTGCTATTGTGAAGAAAATTAGATATTAGTCACTATCAGGGTTTAAAGCTTTAAACAAAGTTTAGTCGCTTTTTAGCCAAACCACATTTTAAACCATCTTAAGTATGGCTTAAAGTTAAATCGAAGCGGTAATTTCAGTTAGTAATGTCACGAAGGTTTATGGCTAACAAGGGAAAACATTTACTAGCTTAGAACAAACCACTTTTAAAGAAACCATCAGGTCCATAGTCAGCTCGCACTGTTGCTTAAATATTACAGTCTATGCCTATCATCTGTTGCCGTATTATCTCTCAAAGGAACCTCACCCAGTATTCTGTAGAAGTCACTACTTTCTTTATGTTTCTTCGCATAGTGTAAAGCATGCTTGTTTAGTTCGACAATTTCAACAATTTTCCTTCAAATGCGTGTTGGATATGAGATGATGGATAACTAGCTACGTGCATAGTTCCGAAGTGGCCACAGCTTTATCATATTAAGGGAGGATCAGCTAGTTGATATTCCGTTGTTCACTCCACCATCTCCAGACAGCGTCAGTGGAACAATTTGTTTTACCAAAATCACCCATATATATATTACAAAATCCGTGATAAACAGTGCAAAAATTATGCTTTGTTTAGTCACATGGCATGAAAACAAATCAAAACTCAGGAATTACAGGATGCTAGTTTTTGACTGAAACACGCTGGTAGCCCTGAAAGGGTACGGTGATAATGACAATGATGATAATAGAAATAATAATAATTACTGTTGTAAAAGTAATAATGACGAGAATAATGATAATAATAACAATAATGATAATAACAATAATAATATCCAGAAGACACAAGCACGAACAAAATTTCAGAGTGTGAAATTGTGATAATATGAAAACGGCTGGAATTTTTAAAATTCCCTCTTGTTCTGAAATTTTGCCATAAGCGTTTTCTCAAATGGTAAATTAGCAAGGTAGACAGCTTTTTTTTCGTTTAAAATATTTCCTCCCCGAGAGCCAATCTCTATCCATGGGAAGATCTACGACATCGTCATAATTTTCAAATTTGATCATGATTTCCTTATATGGCTTGTATCTGTCGCGCGCAAGTGCACCATTGAATTTGCGCGGGAATATCACTTGACAATCTGAACATTGTCCCCGAGACAAACAAATAACTTCATCAAATATACAAGTAAATTGAAAAGATCGTCTTGGAGTAGGACAAAACAACTCGTTCTGTTGTGACGCCAAATTTCAGGTGTCATTTCAAATACCCTGGAGTGAAATTTCAATGAGTAACTTGCCAAGTAACATAGTCAAATGAAACTTGTGGCCGCTGTATTGTGAATATTAATGTGGGCTTTTTGTTATCATTATTGAGCTGAACGTCGCTGACGTATAAGATCTTTGCTGAAATTTCAGTTATCTTTAAATTCCTCATGATTAATCAGATAGAAATATCCTAGCATATACCTCTGCAAAGAGGTCTGTTGCAAACAATAGAGAAATTGATAAAAAAAAAAAAAAAAACTCTCGACACATTTTCGTGTATGGATACATTGCTTCTACTTAATAATTTTGCTTTCTTTCTTTCGACAGAATGCTTCGCTGGGCAAACTATTCTCCGCGGAGATTAAGGTCAGTGAGATGAGAGAGGAGATAAATTCAGATAGTTTGTATTGATATGGTGATATTCAATTTAGCACGAAAATCAGTCGTTCAGGCTGCACAGCAAAAGGAAAAGCGTATATTCTTTAATTTGTGGTGAACATTTCACTGCATTATTCCATGGAGAACTACGGCTGTTCGTGATAATAGAGTCGTCTGTAATGTATGCGTGGAAATTAAAATATTTTCGTTTCTCGTAAGCAGTTCCTTAGTGTTTGTCTCTCATGACGGAATATTAACGTAATTTCGACTTGATTCCGTGTTTTCCTTCTCTCATTTTTATCCATCTTCCTATTTGCCACCTCTTTTTTCTGTGATCATTCTTTCCTTTCTAATTGTGTTTGTCACTCCTAGCTGAATAAAAAGTCATTAAAATTTTAATTTTAAATGCTTTTTTCTGCCTTTGAATTTTTGAAATCTAATTAGCGGCGAGTTCTTTCCGCAATGATGGTAGAGAAAACTCGTTTGAAATGTGACATAATTGAACGAGCGAATAGCCGAGTACAGCAGGATTGGTTGTTATGTTACTATCAGAGGGAACCTTTTATGTTAAAGAAAAAAAAAATTGTGAGCTTTCTCTCTAATTATTTTTGTTTAAAATATCTCAGTTCCTCTGAATCATGCCCAGTCATTTAGATGATGCATCAAAACTCATTTCCGGCAAGAAAACGGCATCCCCACGACAAAGAAAATTTCAATTTTTCTTCCCTGAAAACAAATTGCTGTTGGTAAAGGAAAACCCAGGAAATAGAGGAATTATTACCCAGCTTCTATCTTCCAAAATAGATTAGTTTATTAGGCTTATGAATCTCTTCAGGGGATGCTGTTGAATTGTATCGCGTTTTCGACCGGACCTCAATCAAAAGCTAATTTATGTTCATGTCTCCTGCAACAATACGTTAAATTTTCAGTGAAACAAGAGTTATTACAAAATGTGTGCTGTTAAGTTTATCCTAGTATTGAAAACTTAGAATAGGGTGTTAGCTATAGCTTTAAACAGTAGACAGCTTACTTGTTATACAAGTCTTAATAAATGAAAGAATAGGGGAACTTCCTCTGCAATTGCAACTCGAAACTTTACTTATTCGTTCGAATGTCGTGATAGCTTTAAGGCTGTTTGTCCTTTTCGTATTAGTTAATGAATGAATTGAAAGTTATAAGTCAGCCATTTCTCACAGCAAAATTATAAATTTACTTTTTTGGGAGATAAGAAAAATTACAACGAGAATTTTTGCGTGAAAAATGTCGGTTTGTGAACAGATGTTGGTCAATGTTCACCCACTAAGACGGAAAAACAAGTTTTCATATCTGTCGTCTTTTCACTCTATTGTAACTCGTTTCGAATAATAAACGAGTCACAAACAGCGGCAAAATGGCTGTAAGGCTTTCCTATGGCGTAAAAACTCAAATTATTCTAAAATTGTTTTTGGGAAGACTGCCAAATTCGTCGTGTGAGGTTTGAACGATAGGTTATATCTAGGAGTTTAAATACAGGTTAAGACTTTAGGTGGCAGCCTGTCAGCTCGATGTCTTATTATAATAATGGAGAGAGCCGAATTTGAATATCAATAGCCAGTAAGGTCTTTCTTGCTACTAGCAGGTGTATTATCGACTGATTAATATGCGTACTTCGCTACGGTACTTTTTTTGTTATGAGAGCCGAGAAAGAGGACCATAATTTCTGAACGAGCTGGTTACCGCTAGCGACGTCCGTTTCAAAAAGGGGAGGAAAAGAATCTGTCGCCTCGACATCATTGGCTGAAGGCTGATGAGCTTGTTTTATAGAGAGTCATCGAGAATAGCGACCGCACTGTCAATTTATACGCACGCATATTTAGGTCTCTACGATGTGGGATTTCATCAAGATTTACTAAGGCTTTATTATGCTGCTTGTTAACGTCGCGTCTTGAGACTAGTGTTGTTGCGTGGTGTTCGTTTCACCGCCCGCTCAAAAGACCTGTACGGTGTTCACCAATTTGAAATGCGGACAACCAGTGTTGACGCAATATTTGGTGCTCTCTACAGGGATGGATAAAGACAGATATGCAGCAACAGCAGCAAAGAAGACAGGCGACTCGTCCCTGGAAATGCCTAACGCTTCAGCCGATAACAATGAGCGCTTGTCCTACTTGTCTCAGAAGGCGCGCTCTATGTCTTTGTACGGCAGTCAATTTCTCCAAGAAGCGAGAAGTCCCACACATGCTTTGTTTTGCTTGTCAGAAACTAATCCGCTTCGTGAACTATCAAAATCGATCGTGGTGTCGAAATATCCTTTTTGTGCAATGTAGTACTGTTTATAACTTGCGGGGTTAAGTATTTATAAGTTATGTTCTCGATACAGATGCCTACAAAAGCGGCCTTCAGGGGTTGAATAGCTCGCATCGTTCTATTCGGTTTCACGTTTACAGACCTAATATGTGTAGTTATCTTAAAGCCGTAGGCTGGTTATTTCTCACACAGAACTTCATTTGATCCTTAACCTATCTAACAGTGTTTGAATATTTTATTTTGCTGGCTATCGGAGCCAATTGTATCGTGTTAGCTCTAAACACACCGCTTCCAAAAAATGATCGCACAGACATGGCTCAACAGTTGGTGAGTTGGCCTGAAAACCTCCATTTGCTCAGTGACGTAAGGCCTTGGTTTCGATAAAAGATGGTGTTGAACTGTTCTATATTTTATTGTATTTACTGCAGGAAGCTGCTGAATACTACTTCGTTGGTATATTTTGTGTGGAGGCGCTGTTGAAAATAATGGCCTTTGGCTTTGTGCTTCACCCGGGGTCCTACCTAAGAAATGGTTGGAATATTCTGGATTTCACTGTTGTTGTGGTGGGGTAAGTCATCTTATGACATATGGCTATTTCATCGCTCTGAACGTCCGCACCTTTCGCTTGTGCGGCGTTAAACGAAAATTTGAAAGTTGTTTGTTTTGGTTATTTATTTAGCTATATTTTTTTCTAACCAAGCACTCGTTCTACATTTTGTTTTACCATTTAAAATTAAAAATATTCTCTACTCGCATAACGAAGTACCCAACTGTAATTTCTTGTGGCTTCAGTTCCGTTGATCAGGTTTTTAGCGCGGTGGTCTTAACAGCCATGTAATCTAAATAATTGTAGGTTGGAGTTCGGCTCACGCACGCGCAGCGCTGTACAAGATAAGGGCATATTGTGGCGAAATCTGTTTGGAGTGTAAATTGCCTCAGCCGTACGTTTCCTTTGCTACAGACGGCCTAACACTCGCAGAAGTCATTACCTCTAAAAGTACTCTCTTTTTTTTATCATTACTTGTTAAGGACAGTTCTCAGTCAACGTTTCGCTTCTTGCAAAATTTAAGCGGCCTCTATTGTTCTGAGGCAAACACATTTTTTTCCTCGTAGAAATTTCCTGAAATAAGGCGTCTATTTTTTATTCGGACATTTTAACAAGAGTGGTCACGCTTTAGGCGCCTTCTAATGAACACTGACATGACGAAAAAAAATACAATTACAGCGTTTTGCAAAGAGAGATTTCGAACGAATTATGATTGTTTATTTGAAAAAGGCGTCAAAGTTCTTGATCTCGCCACGAAATAGGTGGAAAATTCCAGTCAATTTCTCAATTCGCTCTAACAGCCCTACACACAGGTGGTCGCCTACGAATTGTTTAAAATATCGAACCATTTCGACGTGAAATTAAAACTGAGTGAACTTTGCGACAGAATCACGTCCATCAAGAGGCAGCAGTTTATAAGACACATTGATTAAATCACTTGTTTTGTTGTTCTTTTGTTGTCATGCAGTAGTTCCTATCAGCATACATGCACCATGTGTGATTGTGATGAATTGAAAAAAACTAGAACTTTAAATTTCTGAGAGGCTTTACTCGTCACAGAGAAGAACGGAATAATTCTCGATTATCTTAAAACCTTTTCATCTCGTTACGACCAGCGACTTATTTCTCATGAGTGAAAAACCAAGAAAAATTGAGGTGATGCAAAACATAGATTCCGTTGAATCAATGAATTCATTCTCTGTTTCGATTTTCATTCGATGTTGATGTTCACAATTTGAAGAACTGATAAAACTGAGTACATCCGTAGTCGTCAGTGGCTATGCACCTGTTTGTTTGTTCGCGAAGTAAACTCTGGTCCATGATTTCTCCCAGTTCTTAACGTGACTTTTAATAACATGTGAGCCAACTATTTCACATTAAAGGAACTTCAATGTTAGTAACCCACGCATTTTCATGTTATAGTTTTGTCACCGTGCGATGTGATGACAATACGCCAATCATACTGTACCATAAAATGCAAAATCCCCAGCTTTGCGAAGCAATTAGATTTGTCGGTCGAACCGTATCACTGTCAGCCTTGAGGAACGGTAACCTTTCGAATGAAACTCGTGCAAATAATATAACTCTTTTGTGTCCAAACGTTCTGTTCAAGTACTTGAAGTGAAATTAACCGTTGCAGTGAATGATACGAAATATTGATAATGGAAATTATAATGTTTATAATATTTACTTCCCGGAAGTCTTAACAAAGATATATTGAAGTTACCAAAACCGGTTGAAAAACTACATTTCTTTCGCTTGATATATCTATTTTACGTCAGATGGATGAACGGAGGACAATAATTTAGACTGAGCTATAATTTTGTAGATTTTGGCATCTAGACTCTCCCCAGAAGCAAAATTTTAATTATTTAGAAGTCTTGAAACCTCTGGAATTACCTACACACGCTATATCTTGTTTTTTATCTTCATTAAAACTTTTTGTTATTTTAATGTTTGGGTTTGGTTTTGTTGTGTAAGGTTCTGTTTAGTCTTGCATGGGCTTAAACTACGACAAAAAGAGATGTCTTGGTGTTCAGGCCGGCTGCTATTGAAACCTGAGGCTCTTCTCAATACATTAAGTCAAACTAATCCATGCCAGTGTGTGTGGGGAAGCTTGAAAAAATGATATCCGCGGCTCGTTTTTTTTTTCGTAATTCACGAACGATTATATTGGTTTAGAGTTACTTTGCTTTCCGTACTAAGTATACCGCAGGGATTATACGACATCAAAACGAACGCTCCTGCCAGAGCATGGCTGTTCAAATAATTTATAGAACTTAAGCAGAGACGTTTTTGAGACTCGAACGGCAACCGGAAGACTGAGAATAAAACAAATTATTTTGCGCTTTGACGTCAATGGATCGACTGTAGGGCGTCGTTTAGAATCTCAAACCAAACTGTGATGACGAGAAAGGTACGGATAGCACTTGGAATGAAAACTTCCGTTATCTAACCCTCCAACATCCAGGGCCAGTCAGACACTGAAGTAAGTTTGAGCGAGGATTAGAGACTTCTACTCCGTCTGTTGCTCGTATGATGCAAAGAAATGTTAAATTTATGCTCAAACAGTAAAGCGTAGGGACGTGCATTTGCAAAGCGTGAGCACGTGTCTTTTCTCAGTTACAGCTGGTATGAATAATCACTTATCTTCTTGTTACTTTTAAATAGATGGCATATGATCACTAGGAATCCCTATGGTTACAAATCTTGAATCATCGAAACTCTGCTCACGTTTTAGAAATAATCCCTGGTAAAGAAAAGGAAAAAGAAAGATGTCATTTTTTTTTGTTGCGATCGTAGTAAAAAAAACTTGAGTCACATGCGAGCCTCACACCTTGCTATCACGCAGTCCTTCGCCTTTCCTATTGAATTCAAAGAACTCGTTGGTGGGTTGGGTCCATGACCTACTATTTTTATATATGACTGTATATCTGTATCTCTGCCAAGCTAGCATAATGCTGAGATCAGCAATGTTGAAAGCATCCTGTGTAATGATTAGACTAAGGAAGATAATTGTATGTATTTGTGAATTTTCGTCGAAAGATGTTGTTCATTCAAACGTGGGTGTAAAAATTGTTATGGAACTTCAAGCAGATGTTATCCTTATCGAGTGGAACGGAACCTAAGTAACACTCGCTTAATGAATGCGTTTTTTTCGTGCAAACTAACACAGGTTAAGTCTTAAGGGCAGTCATGAACAAACTGTTCATAACCAATATGGAACATTCGTAAATGAAATGGTTATAATCAACAGCAAACGTCTCATATTTGGCAGAAATATTAATGCAATCCTAGCTTAATACACTGCAATTAAAAAGACAAGACAAAATATGGTAATGAATTAAAATGACAATGTGGTTAAGCTTTCAGTTGCCCAATTTGCTCCAAAAATGTTCTTATACCAGATAGTCATGAGTTATATGGTACTTTCTTTCCCCTCCACCTTAGAGTTATAAGTCTTCCACCCGTCAGCAAATTTCTTGGAGAAAATGGTACCCTGGATGTAAAAGCTCTGAGGGCTGTGCGAGTGCTCAGGCCTCTTAAACTTATTTCTGGTGTACCAAGTAAGTGATAAAGTTATTTCTATACTCTTTATTCTTTTACTCTACATTGACTCGCCAGCGTTCTGATTAGAATGGGTCAGTTGTTCGTGTAAACGTTCAATACGTTAAAATAGCTGCTTTCCAATTTCAATTTGGATCAGCATGTTATCTTTTTTGGAAAGAACAGGGCAACAAGCTTTTCCAATGATGCTCCCCCTCCGGGAAAAATTGAGTTTTTGTGCGAATGAAGAGCATCCAACATAAGCGTTTAGTTTGCCACGGATAAAAAGAGCACTTCACTGCTGAAGATCATGAGATTAAAGGAAATGATGACCAAACAAAAAAGCTTGTGATTTTCAGACAAATTCTTCTTTTCAGTGACAATGGAAATGCATAAAGGATAGTACGAAGAATAGGTATAGGTTTTAATATAAAGAGTTAATTCTTGTTTAAAACCAACTGTGGTTGATGTGTCATTTTTTAGTTCAAGTCCCTTAGACTGAAGTCAGAAAATGGAGCTGATAAATGAGACCCGTTTGTTTTCTCACGAAGTAAAATCTGTGCTTCTCTTTTTTCTTATTTTAGGTCTGCAAGTTGTGATGAAGTCCATAGTCCGTGCCATGGTTCCTCTTTTGCAAATAGCCCTTTTAGTCTTGTTTTGTATTCTTATTTATGCAATTATAGGTTTAGATTTTCTCAAAGATAAATTTCACACCACCTGCTTCGACAAAAAAACAAGTGAGTGCTTCGTAGTTTTCCCTTTTTTCATTATGACCTGTTCTTCATAATGTGACTAACGTTAACCCTCTTACTCCTATGAGTGACCAAGACAGAATTTCTCCTTACAATATCAACCAGAAAAGTGATGAGAATAAATACAAATATCAATGTGGGGATAAGTAGTTGATCCACTACTAAATTCTCTGAACTAACTTTACAAGAATTGTATGGTTGACAGTAAAGAGAATTATAAATTCTTAGCCTACATAAATAGGCTAAAAAGCAAAAAGTGAGAATTCCGAGGTTCGGTTTCTCATGGGGACTCAGAATCTTTCCTTTATCCCAAGTTAGTCACAAGATGGAAAAAGCGTCTTTCTCTAGGCTCACAACATTTCTGAATATTTTATTAAAAATGTCAGGTTTCATTCATGTATGATTCCTGAACTGTCCTGTGCGTGATTCATCACTAATAACCCTTTCTTACCTTTTTTCTACAAGATTTTTATAAAAGTAAATGTGAGTGATACATAAGAAGGAGTGGGTATCTTTCAAACTGTGAATCATTTTACAAGAAAGCTCGCATTGATTTTTGAGGTAGAAACATATACCCGTTGCTACACTATTTCTTTGTTAATCATCAAACTTGAGTCTGAGAATACTTCGATTATTTAGCCACATGTATACTTACAGGGGCCTTTTCCTTTGTTCTCTTTTTATACATTATTAAATTTCCTTCTCTATATGTTTAATTACCGACCTATTTCTTTAAAAAAAACCTTTTTGGTGATCTGCTATATAATGCCATAATGGCATTCGAACTGCTTAAGTTGCTATTTGTTGTTGCAATGCGTAAACACCATATAACCTGTCGTTGTAGATTCAATAGCATCAAATCCTGAGCCGTGTGACGAGGGACCCTTTCCCGGAGTGAGGAAGATTTTTCGTGGTCGACGTTGTCCCGAGGAAACGACATGCCGAGAGTATTGGATTGGTCCGAACGCTGGCATCACGTTATTTGATAACATCGCATTGTCAATGCTTACTGTGTTTCAGTGCATAACAATGGAAGGATGGACGTCGATTATGTACAAAGTAAGAAATACTTCCTCTCATTATATTTTTTGGGAAACTGTCATTGGCCTTGCCTTACTACGGCCTGTTATTGGTCTAGAAAACTTGCGCAACCCGTCCGACGTGAAACTGAAACCAATCATGTTTTTGTCACTCACGTTTCCTCCGATTTTGATTAGTAGCAAGTATTCCATGTGATGATTAACTTTGTTGTGATTGGCCGTTTTGATTCTATGGGTTTTGATATACCGGCGCTCAAGAGGAAAAATGATTAATTCTTTTGCAGTGTAGAAGGAAATATTAGGCGTACTCCGGGTGCTTTCTTCCTTCGAAAGTGATGTTCTAATGCCCTATAAGGACAAAACCAAAAATTCGATTTTAAACTCTGCAATTTGATTGGCCATTCACTGACGCCGGAATTCGTTTCATTCTAATATTACTTTCTTATCCCTCTTATCTAACCGAGCGTATACACATGGAATATCTGATACAACTTCTGCGCATGCCTGAACCAGCTCGAGCACAGGCCCTTATGTTTCAATACCAGAACACATGGAACATTTGTGTAGAGAAAACTAGTGAGTTTGAATTTTGAGTAAAAAATTTTAAATTGTTTTCCCAGACTTTTGATGCAATGGATGAAGACGGATATCTTTATGCCTGCTATTATGTCTCGCTAATTGTGATTGGTTCTTTTTTCGTCCTTAATCTTGTGCTTGGAGTTTTGAGTGGGTGAGTGTTACGTATTAACTGCTTCCACCATAAAATAAATGACAGGGTAACAGATACACGACAAACGTTAGACGCTCGAGTGAGAAAAAATTGATCTCAGATATTTTTTAAAAATCTCGCTGCTTGCATAACATGCAATAATTGTTATAATTGTGTTCATTACTTAAATTCTTCGTGATGAAATCTCACACGATCTGCAATACACTTCAACGCAAAATTTTAGCTTTTCAGAAAACGACTTCACAACTTGTCTTCTCGGTGTAACTCGAAGGTTGGTGATTTCTGTAGGTAGATAGAATTGTGTGCTATGTCTTGCAAGTGTCTTCGTCAATTCTCAAAGTCAAATGTCCCCCACTAAACCAATGAGAACGTCTCCACAACGTTGAAGAAACGGATTCGGCTGGCTAGCAGTTGATGAGAGCAGTGAAAACAGTAGTGAGTTATTGAATCTTTGTACTGTTTCTTATCAGGGAATTTGCAAAGGAAAGAGAGAGAGTGGATACTCGACGAAAGTTCTTTAAAGTTCGCAGACAACAACAACTGAACCGTCAGGTGGATGCGTACTTGTCGTGGATAGCCAAAGCCGGTAGGTTTTACAGATAGACAGCTGAAAAAACTTTCGCTAAGAGACAGAACACTTAACCCTCTTACTCCTAAGAATAACTAGCATCTAGTTTCTCCGTACAATATCACCCCTGAATCAAACATTAAGGTCGCGACTAAAGAAGCTCTTGATTTTTAAACAGCTTCTCCTCATCAGCAACTCAGAAAATATGGAAAGAACAGCATGAGAAATATTTATACTTAGTAAGCTTTCATTCGGAAGTTTGCCGGGGAAAAGGTCAAAAAGGGGTGATAAAAAATATACAGAATATTCTCGTTTTAGGCGGAAGAGGTGCAGCCCCAGGACTCAGGTCTGTGTACTCATATTCTTGTCAATGAAAAAATGACAGGAGGGTCTTTCTTAAACGTCTGGGTATCAATTAATACCACCGAAAGGGTTAAATAATTGTTATCTAATCTCAGCAAATATATCATGTCCACATCAAACTTATCAGGCTTTCGATATTTACTCTAATTTCTAATACAGCGGAAACGGCAGCAGACGACAACTTCAGGACGAAACATCTCAGCTTGAACGACTCGCAATCACAACTTGTTACCAGCGACGTGGTCAGTAATCCAGGAAGAGTGGTCACCAGAAGAGAAGGGAACTGTTACCGAGTCAACATGCCCGAGAGGTTGGCTGGGTTTTAGTTCGATGTAACGCTTTTTATTCGTCCAGGCCGGCTGTTTTTACGCTATTTGTGTCTTTCCTTCCGTATTATCACTGTTGTAATACAGTCAAACTGAGATACTGCACTGTGTTAATGGTCACATAATTTGCGCACTCTTTTCATTTGTTGCAATAACATCAAAGTGGGATAACAAATCACTAATCATACCCTTTAGATATTTTGGTATTAACAACTGGGTATTCTTTTCTAGCACGGGTGCACTTCAGCGGTTTTTGCAGTGGAACAGTAAATTCTCTGTAAAAGTCGGTCGCATGGTGAAAACTCAAGCGTTTTATTGGACTGTCTTGGTTTGCGTTTTCCTCAACACAATTGTTCTGGCCGTGGAGTATTATGGCCAACCGAAATGGCTGTCAGATTTTCAAGGTAATGTAACCAAAGACAATTTTTGGTTGATGAAAAGGAAAAGAAAATATTTTAGCCATCGATAAGTCTATATTGTAACATTTTTAAGCACCAAATTTGACGATCATTGTTGTCTTTCAGCATGGGCTGAAATCGTGTTTTTGACGTTATTCTTTGTGGAGATGATTCTGAAGATTTATGGTCTTGGATTTCACGTTTACTTTAACTCAAGTTTCAATTGTTTCGATTGCTCGGTAAGGAATAACCTTATGTCTCTTGAAAAAATGAAAATCCTCCCAGTTAAGAAATTTACCCGTAGATTGAATAACTTACTTTTGCTTTTTACAGATTGTGATTTCAGGATTTCTGGACATTATACTCTCTAAAACTGTGCTAGTAAAACTTGGTATCAGTGTATTGAGATGTGTTCGTCTTCTCAGAGTCTTCAAGATGACCAGGTAAGATTTTGATGAGAATAAATGAAGTTGTCATTATTTACTCACTGACTAAGGTGAATAAGTTCACAGGAGACTTGTTTTAAAGAGCATATGCATCATCCCCTGATATTTCAATTTTGTTTTTAACAGTCCGGGTTGTTATCGAATTTGATAACCCAGACTAAACCGATTGTTTTCGACTGGAGCTTGTGATTGTAGCTTAAATTGTACAAATGAGTGAAAAATTAAAATTTTGGACCGTTATTAGATTCGATTTCTTCATCTTTTTTCTAAGTGACACTATTTTTCATTTGTATTATTTTGCCTACTTGGCGAACGGCGAGGCACCCACGTTTTTCAGCGCTCATCTTGGTACGTTCCAACTATATATCTGTGCGAAAGAAAAAAAATCATTTTCAGTGATACTGCTACTTCAATAGTGAATCGTCTAATGAAAAAACGGCTACAGCCCTTGGGCGAAAAGGAAGATGAAATGGTGGCGTCTTTCCAGCGCGAAACCGCGTAAATGGGAGGATTGATTTAAATAAAAGCTCCTCGAAACATTAAAGAAGTTGGAGAATCCATACTGCTACGTGTGCCTCCACGGCTGCATCCACTCCTTCCTTTTCCATTTCTGATTTGACCGGTGAAAGCCTTCTCTCCGAGATGTTCGCCTCTTGCCACCCACCAGGCGTAAAATATGGTTTCATCAAAGGCGAAGCAATAAGATTGCTTACAAGTAACTCTTCGAAAAAACATATGATTAAGGCCTTCGAAATTCAAATAACTTCTCAAAGCAAAAGGGTACCCAGAAAACATCATAGAAAGGTCTCTGGCAGGGGTCAACTTGGCCTCTAGACAATTGGCTCTTACGCCAAAAGGTCACGAACGTTTACTGCCTTTTGTCACAACATACCACCCAGCAGTTAAAAAATTTAAAACAAATATTGATGGAACATTGGAGTCTGATACACAATCAGCCCTTGCTGAAAACAATTTTTACAAAAACAACGATCATCCTTGAAGACATGCTTGTGAGAGCAAAAATGTAATTTGAAGGCGTTAATGCGACGCGACCACAAAAGCCACATGGGGAGTCCGTGTCGGTCTGTCTTTACTTTTACTCTCATGGAAAAATTCATTTACTAAACTAAACTTTAAGGCAAAGTTGAAAAACATACCTCAATCAAACGTGTCATTTCAACTTTTCTGTTACTTCTATGTTCAAAATTTCGCCTCTATCACCGCTTGATAACCACCGTCTTGATTACACGCAAAGATCAGTATCTATTCAGTAATTTCCATCTTATTATGTTACAGACACTGGAGATCGCTAAGGAACCTCGCCACCTCTCTCGTCAGCAGCATCAAGTCTATCGTGAGCCTGATTTTCTTGCTATTCCTGTTTATCCTGATTGCTGCCTTGCTTGGTATGCAGATATTTGGTGGAAGGTAAGCGTATGTCCTCATGAAGCCATATAATCCTTACTTTATATTTGTAATAAAATTTCGTCGGGCCAACTGCAGCAGTTCTCACGTGAGTGTCGAAAATAATCCAGCGAATTTTTGCTTTTTTTCTGATTGGCTGTTATGAAAAATTTTGTTTTGGTTTAAACTCACTCATGTCTTACTAGTTTCCTTGGTCACTAGGCGTGTTAACAGAAGGTAATGACATCACGCTTGAAACGTTAAGATTTTTGCATGTTTTTAGAAAATTTCGAGAAATATTTCATAAAAGCAATATAGAACTTTCCTATTTTCCTTTTCTATTTCTCTTACATTAATTTTAGTTAAGTTGTACGTTTATACCTTGTTTTGCAGGAAGCGTTGTTTCGTCAATTTTCTAAAAGTTTTTTAATGTACGATTGTTAAACCAAATAGATGATGAAAGCTTCAAATACTCGAAGGAACATAGTGCAGAAAAAAAATATTAATAACTAGGTTTATTCATTTTCCCTAGATTTTCAGAAGACGAAACTCCCACAACGAACTTTGATAATTTTCAGAACGCCATGTTAGCTGTTTTTCAGGTTGGTTTTATTAAAATTTTTCGTAGGATTTACCATCAATAGTAATTTTTGTTTTCCTTTTTGCCTTGTGAAAATTTCAAACGAGCAGTCAAACGATGAAATAATGACGTAGAAGAACTGATGTGAACCAATAATCGTTTTTTTATTTTGTTTGTCAACAAAGATACTCACAGGGGAGGACTGGAATTCTGTTATGTACAGTGGAGTGAAGGCTTATGGTGGACCTCATGAGGCATCAGGAATTGCAGCAAGCCTGTATTTTGTTCTACTGGTTATCTTAGGAAATTGTATCCTTGAAAGCAAAAGAGATTTCAATTTTGAAAAGCTGATTTTTTCTTTATGAATTTCGCTATTTCGTCGGATTTTGTGAGAATTACGAGTTAGTCGAAGTAACATTCAAAATGGTTTTCCAGGACATCATGTTTCCTTAACTGTAAACAGACACGTTGTTGAATGTTTTCTTGGCTATCGCCGTCGACAACTTAGCAAACGCACAAATCTTGACAGAGGACGAAGAAAACGAGAAACTTGAAAGAGAACGCGCTCGAGCTGCCAACAAAAAAAAGTACCAACCCAGCAACAAGGGTTGGGGAAAGGCTGGGAACAAACTGCCTATGATCATGGCCATCAATCGAATGGTACGCAAGAGGAATGGAAATGCAGCAACTTCAACTGGGGAAGGAAACAGGTAAATAGTGAATGGTGAGCTAGAGAACGAGAGAACGAAAGATTGCCCGAACCGAAGATTTATCAAACTGATGAACCGACGAACCAACAAACGTTAATCGACACATTGACGACCGACGAATCAACAAACTGACCACTTTGCGAACTATGGGACCGAAAAATCTACGGACTGGCGGATCTACGTAAAGAGGAATCAGTGAACTGAAGGACCATGGAACCGATAAACCAAAGATCCAAAGAATGAATGAATTTTAAGGCTTTCTTCCGTTGCAATCATGTTCCCGATTCTACTGTTCCTGTTGTGTTGCTCACACTCGTTACAAAGTTAAAAACTTAAACTGTTTTTGAGTGTGATGAAGACTTGTCTCGCGACATAAACTGGGCGTCTTTGTTAATATTTTGTTTCAATTAAAAAGTATTTGAAATCAAATCTGCTTTCATCATATTTGCAGCACGACTATAGAGAACGGAGAGACTAGTGTACCGCCGATGTCTTCGGTAAGTAGTTGCACAGACAGTGTGAATTCAGCAGTAACCGTTTAGATTTTCGTGAGCGTTCTCGTTGTGTTTGATTTTACGGTAGGCTTCTGAAGCACGTTCAGTTGCTGAGTAGAATTTACTCGCCACATATGTAAGTTAGTTTGATTAAATTGGTGTTAGGACGATAATACTTTCAAACTTTTTGGGCATATAAAATCGAGAGGACGAACACTTTCGGTTAACTTACACTTAACTCCGTCAATTCCTGTTTAGTCCTTGAAAAGAAAGATAAAAACGTACAGGCGAGAAGCAAGTCTTTATGAAAACAAGGAAGAAAGAAACGGGACAGACGCTGCCAAACTCAAAGAAACACCTGGGACGAGTAATGATGCGGGTGAGAAGAACCACAAGACAAGGAGGATAAAGAGAGGAAAGAATGAAGCAAATGGAGACACGGAAAGGGAAGACGACGATGACGAAGGTGAGAAAATCTCCTGAAATTTTCGCCGCAAGAAGTCGTGCGACGAAATGACGCCATGAGTAATACGACCAATAGCGTGATGAGTCATTACTTAACGAGTCGCTCAGTTAGGAAAGCTTCTTAAAAGTCACGTCAGAAAGAAAAGGCCAAGTAAGAAAACCAGTGTGATTTGACACGGCTAAAGATTTCTGTAATAAAATGGATCACTTATTCCAGTGTGATACCACGTGACTTGATCTTTTGAAACAGGATCCTCTGATACCTCAGGCTAAAGCTCCATGTTTCAAGTTCATTCTCGTTTAATTGTGCCGTTCTTTCGTCTCTTGTTCTAATATCAAGATAAGAATTCATCGTTTCATCTTTTTTATGTCACATACCTCAGGACTTTTTACGTTCAACACTGCTTCCGTTGGTTCGTTACACACATCTTGTGCTACCATAATATGCCTTATTTGTGTAAACAAAGGAGCTGCGTGAGCAGCTGATTTTTTTTTAAAACGGGAAACACGATATGTTTGCGTACTTAAAAGCATTGTCCATTTTGTTGTTTTTAATTAAGATGAAGACGATCCACCCGTAAGTCGCAGGAACATCATAAAGATGTTGAAGACCGGAGGAAGATTTGGTAATCGTCGGCGGAATCCTCGGAAAAAGAAGCCTATTTTGAAGACCAAAACGTTGTTTATATTTGGACCCGAGAACAGGTGAGATGGAATAACACATGACTTGTGAAAGGCAGTCCCGTGATGTGTAGGCACGTGTTATGCGGACTTAAGGTTTCTCAACAGAGGATACCAGAAATGTGTCCTGTTGTACCTGACCTACATAGTTCTATATGAGATGTAAGTTACGTTCGACAAATGACTTGCTGTCATAAATAACTGATTTATCTGTATGGTGCATTTCGAAGTGGTTGGTTGAGTGCAGGGTTTGCATTTAAAAAATGTGTTAATTGGTAATAGTTTCATTTGAGTGAGTATTCAGTTAAAGAGTAACACTTCGCGTTAATAATGGGAATTTCGTCATAGGTGCGAGGTGACCTTGCCTGTTAGATCAGTTAATATACTGGATTCTTTTGGTTTACGAAAAATTCGAGAACCTCTTGGGATAAGCATTTCTCATTTTCGCATCGACTGTTAGGTTGGTAAATTTCTGACTAATGGTAGCTCCCTTTGATTTTGGGATTTGGTGGACAAATCATATCAAACGTTTGTTGGAAATTCACTTCAGTATGGCATGAAGTTGGGGTTTCCAGAGGAGAAAATAAACCATTCTAAAAATTTTTGGGGCAAGGGAAGTTATTAATCTGTTATAATTAGGAATATCATTATTATCTATCATTATTTTTCACACAGATTACGACGTCAATGCCACCGGATCGTGAACCTAAGACACTTTGACAATTTCATGTTGGTTGTAATCCTGTTGAGTAGCATTACAATTGCCATCGAGGATCCAGTGAATGATGACGCCAAACTGAACAAGGCAATGTTATTTTCTGTTTGACGAACAGTAGGAACTGGTGTTTTTTTTTTCTCTGCAAGGGTTAGGACTATCTTGTTAAAAAGATCCCACTCACGTCCTTACGCGTAGTGCTGTTCTGTTTCTAAAACACGCGCCTCCATCTTTATCACAACATGTCTTTTAGTGGAATGTGTCGCTCTCTCTGTGAGCGTCTTCTCGTGAACAGTTCTAAATATACCTTTACGTTTCTAAGGTCCTTACGTGTAGTCTGTGATCGTTGTCCTTAATCATCGCTGTTCCTTCATCGTTGAGTGTTGTTACCTCTTTCAGGTCAAGGATTCCCTTTCATAATTCGTATTCAAGAGTTCTCTTAACTTCTCTCTAAATTTCTAAACTTTTTCTAATCTGGTTTCTAGGTGCTGATGTATTTTGACTATGTCTTCACTGGGATATTTGCTCTAGAGGTACTCATTAAGGTGAGTTGTAAAGAGTAATCAAGTTTGTTTCACTTCTAGCATGATTTATATTTTTATATACATATTTGATGTGTAGATCTTGCGCGTGATTGATCTTAACTGTCACTTCTCGCGAGGGAAATTCGAAATGCTCCTATGGTAACTATGAAACAAATTTTAAATTTCGGGGTTTACCCTAGCTTTCAGTTGTCTTTTCAAATCATTGGGTGATTTGAGCTATTTCAAAAGTTATCTTCATGCTGACAGAACCAATTTAACTGATACATGCAGTTGCGCTTAAAAGGTTTCCGCTCCTAAAACGTCTTATACAAAATATAAACAGGGGAAGACACTCGACAATTTTTTTCCTCGAGGCTCAAATCTAAATCGCCCAATCGGCAGTCGATCGGACCAGCATCCTTAACACAGGGAGTTGTTTTATTTGACCAAAAAGGACTGACCTCATTTAAAATTTGTTGTGCTCAGGTTGTGGATGTGGGGATCATTCTTCATAAGGGCGCCTATTTCCGTGATTGGTGGAATATTATCGATGCTCTTGTGGTGTCTTTCAACATGGCTTCGCTCATTTTAGAGTAAGTGCACATCATGTGATATCACAATATAGCAATTTCATATAGCCCTAATTCTATATATTTCACCTAAATATACTTCTGCTACCTGTAAACCAACTGATAATCCATTGTATTCCTTGACAAATTCCTAGATACCGAGGGGTATAAACCTATTCTCACTGTCACTGTTTGCGGAGCTAAAACTACCACAATGGATATGCTTATAGGAACCCACAATAATGACTTGGGGAAGCTTAGAGCTAACTTCACTGCCTTTCCCTCCCCTAACCCACGTTTTACACTGCTGTTCTCTACCAGTTCTTTTGCGACGCTACGTATTTAAAACAAAACTGAAAATAAAAAACATCACAGTTTGTTTCTTGGTTGATTGGCTACAAAGCGTCATTTTAGCTTTGCACTGCTAAAGCAGGTTGCGCGATGTAATTCAATCGATTTGAGGTGACTAAATAAATCATAAACGCTGGCGCAACGAGATGAATAGTAACATGCGATGGTTCTGTTGTCATAACCCTTTCGATTATTGTCCTTTTTTAGACAAACAGACTCATCTGGCAGTGGCCACTCTTTAATTAAAGCACTCCGTGTATTCCGAGTGCTAAGACCGTTTAAAGGCGTGCACAAAATTAAGAAATTACAGGTAAGAGCTATCAAAACAATGTTACGCGTGACAATCGTCATAAAATCGCAATTTTTAACCTTGAGTATTGAGAACTTAGAGCTTTTGTTTTGTTTTTATTATTTCAGGCTGTATTTCGCTGTATGTGGTACTCAGTAAAGAATGTTGCTAATATCCTGATGATCACCATGTTGTTTTTGTTTATTTTCGCCGTCATGGGTGTACAACTGTTCAAAGGAAAGTTTCAATATTGCAACGACACCTCAAAGCGCACAAAGGAAGAGTGCCAGTAAGACCCCACAAACATTCCTCCTTTTCCTCCTTTTATATGTCTGGGACATTGGTAAGGGTGGGGAGGGGAGGGTGGCGGGTGGAGGCGACAGATTGAGGGTAGACCAGTTTTTTATTGTTATGTCTAAGCCGGTGCCGTGGCAAGACCTAGTCTTGCTAGCAAGAAATGGCTAAATATGCATAACCACTTCTGAAAAATAATAATAATGATAGCACCATATTTTACCAGGGTAAACCCTTCAGCAAAAAGCTGCTATAACTGGATGCCCTAGGCATTAAAAGAATAATTAAAATTATGATGATAAATAGAAATAAAATTACAAAAATTACTTCTGAACACACCTTCTGAATACGATTAGAATAAGATGTTTTTCTGGTTCAACGTCGTTGTCGTGCGCTTAGACGGTTCACCTGGTATTGATTCTGTGATGTAAGTGTTATGAGAAGCTTAAATGTCCCCCTATCTGGTTCAAGGTCGTTTTTTACATCTTGAGAATTTCTATAAAAATGTTTCGCGAGATTTGACGGAACTTTAGCATACAGTTTGATTAAATGTTAACATGAAGCTACATTTCCCGGCCATAAGTTGGGTGCACAAGGTAGTTGAATAAATTCCATGGATTTTGAGGAAGAGGCGAAGTTTGTGACTTATTATGGATTTGGTTCATTTGCAGAGGGTATTTTTTTGTTTTCAAGTACGATGAGCTCTACCAACAGGAAACAGTTGAAAAGGTTTGTTTGATTTGCACCTTATTTCTATTAGTTCTGCTATGCTTAAAGCCCCAAAATTATGCAGAAATAATTACATTTTTTACTTTAAAATAGCAATAAAATCATAATTTTAATGGTGATATGGCTGACACACCGTTCTTTATTAATATTATCAGGTTGAGAATCGCACGTGGGAGAATAAACTCCTTAACTTTGACAACGTATTACAAGCAATGTTGACTCTTTACACTTCTTCTACTGGTGAAGGTTGGCCCAGGTAAGGTTCTTTTTGAGAAGTTAATAATTGCTAATGGAAAACTCTCGGGTTGCATAGCTTTAGTTTGAATGTTTTTCAGGCGTTTTATGAAAATCGCAGACCTTCATTGAAAATTAGTTAATTAAAACTTGTTTAACTTGTTGGAGTAAACAGGATATCAATCCGCGACAAGAGTAAGCTAGGCTATGTAGCATAGATAAACCAACAAGACGAAGTGACTAACCAGATTGAAAAATCCGTGATTAATAAGCTGATATATTTGGATTGATCTTCTTGATCTAGTGCCATGAAGACCACTATGGATACTACAGAAATAAACAAAGGTCCAATCCATAATTACAGCCCGGGATACGCACTTTATTACATCGCCTTTGTTGTGGTGTTCTCTTTTTTCTTCCTCAACATCTTTGTGGCGTTAATAATTCTCACCTTCCAAGAGGAGGGTGAAAGGGAAATTGCGAGTTGTGAGTTGGACAGAAATCAGGTATATAAATCTTTTCGCACTCTTCCTTCAAGAATGACTTAAAGAAACTGTGTGGCTATTTATTTTGTGCATCGATGGCTCGTAGTGGGCTGTGTCAATCTGCTCTACCTTTACTTATCCTTCATCCCTTTTGGTTTATTCTTCCCCTTTGGGAGTTTTTCTATCTTGCCAAACTTTCAAATTAATAATTTGTGATTTCCCTCTTGCCATAATCAGTAGAAGTGATTGGTTAGCAAAGCCGGAAAAATTCAGAGACGAAAAGAATTATCAGTGCTCGTGCTAAAGGTTGTTGGATCCCAGACTGTGTGAAATCTTTTGCTTAAGTGCTCACACATTCGAACTAAATGAGTCAATGGGTTGTTTCTAGTGGCCATTCAGTTCAAAACAGTTGGTGCTATTGACCTTTGAACACGGCGGGTCACTGAGCCTCCAACAAAACCCATAACAAAGGCATCTGTTCGTTTTTATTACCATCGTAACATTATTGCTTCACTTAAGTTATTCCGTTCGTCGCAGGAAGCGACACCGAGAAAACGATTCTGACTTTTCGCTCTTCGCTGAATTTTGCAAGATCTTATCTCTCGCCTTTGCAGAGAGAGTTATTAGTAACTTGGGAGTATACTAATTGTCACATGTTCTCTCTAACAGCGTGATTGCATTCAGTTTGCACTTACTGCTAAGCCTGCGCAGAGATATATGCCGGCTGACCACAAAAGCCTGCAGTATAAGGTCTGGGTAATTGTCATGTCGAAGCCATTTGATACATTCATTTTGGTCTTGATAGCCCTGAACACCGGTGTGCTTATGTCTCAGGTAAGTAGACTAAAGTTGGACGGAGTTTGTCTTAATCTAACAGACTGTTCCGTTCCGTTTATAGGGATATTCTGGTATTTTTCAAAGCGGAGAAAAAAATTTTCAACTTAATAGGATACCCCTGACCCTATTCTCAGTGAAGAATAGAATTTTGCTTCCCTGTCATTTTTTATCTTGCAAAGCATTTGGTTGGTTCATCACCTATGAAATCATGTATCCCTCTGTCACGTTACTTGCTTCAAAATGAGCGCAGTTCACTGAATTTCTGTTCTGTTATTTTTATACAGCATTACAAGCAAGACGAACAATATACAGACATTCTAATGTACCTAAATATTGCCTTCACTGTTCTCTACATGATAGAAGCTGGGCTGAAGTTCTTTGCTTTAAGACTGGTAACTATACTTGAAATAATCTGTTTCGTCTACATGGAGGAATTTTTGCGCAATTTTTAGCCAAACTCTATAGCCATCTTTTTTTATTATCAAAATTGTATGCTGTTTATTTTTTTGTATACTGTGTATAGTAATAAATCTAACCGTGAGATGTAAACGTTTTCATCTTGTACATTATCTCTTGGAAGAACGTGGAGGCGAATCATTGAAGAGCCACGGGATCATTCCAGTGCAAGAGTCCAATTCAAAGTTATCACTTTCTTGGCGAAGAAATTATTGCTTTGCACCTAAACAACCCTCCCCCCCCCCCCCAGTCTCTCTTAGCCATTCCTTCGTTCCAAGGAAGAAAAACACTCGAGCAAAGAAACTATATTAATATTTCTTGTCCTTTTGTTTTTCAGAAATATTTCCGAGATTACTGGAATATTTTTGATTTCATCGTTGTGTTAGGAGGTCTGATGGATGTTCTGGTGACAGTCTATGACAAATTTGCCAAGGAAACGCAGCAGGTAACTTAGGTGGTGCAGATCTGCCACATTTACTATTTCTTGGCGCATGATTAACCTTTCTACTCTCAAAAGTGATTGACAAGTGAGTTCTCCCTATAAAATCCATACAGTATCCAGCAAACATGTAATGAGAATTTTCAAATTTATTAGGTAGAATTTATTTATTTATTGTCTTGATTTAACATTAAATTCTTTTAACTATTTTACAAGGAAATGTGTATTAGCTAGAGGAGAGAATTAACAATCAGCTGGTCTTAAGAGTTAAGGGGCTAGGAAACGTGATTTCCGTATACTTATTTCAGTTGGGTATGACTCTGTTTCATGCCTTTAAAGAAAATTGGAAGATGTTCGCATTAGCATGGTGAGGTGTACACAGTGAGTGTTCTTCAAAACTCAGATTCTGACGAAGAACCTAGGGAGTACTTTTAGCGGAGAGATTGAAGATTTGTTAACCTTAGAAATAAAATCAGTGAACGATTGACTTTATCATTATTTTTTGGGGGCAAATAATTAATTTCAGTTGTAAATCTAATTTTGCAGGAAGGTGGTTCATTAGATATTGGGATTGACCCCAGTATGTTCCGTTTGTTTCGAGCAGCAAGACTTATCAAACTGCTTCGACGAGGCTACACGATCAGAATACTATTGTGGACATTCCTTCAATCATTTAAGGTTCGCTGTTTGTGTTTGAGTTTTTCTTGGACTCAAGTTTAAGATTCGTACAGCACAAATCAGTGTTTGTCAATGGGAGCAAGATTTGAACCTATCATAGACTTGTGACTGTCTGAAATATTTGTAACGAAATAGACTTCTTGATCGTGTAATGCACGACTTTTTCCCTATTCACGCGTTCGTTTCTGTAGTCGTAACAGCATCTGCTATATAATAACTCATTAATCCACTAAGGATATAATGTAATTACTTTGTTCTTAAATAGGCTTTTATGATTATATTAATAGGCTTTGTTTGTTGTCATGCCAATAGGCCTTACCTTACGTCACGCTACTTATCATGTTAATGTTCTTCATGTATGCCGTCATAGGGATGCAGGTAGGCTGTCGGAATCATTTTCCTCAATTCTTGCGTGGTTTTGTATGTTATAATTGCGGTTAACATTATTTCATGAGTCAAAAGGACCAGGCATGCCTCTCTGGCAGACGTATATGCATTGAACGATAATTATCTGATCTGAGCTTCTGTTGCAGAGACTGGAACTCGGTTTTTTCCAGGTTGATTGGAGTTAGTTTCGTTGCTGGCAAGCAAGGAGTTGGCCATATTTTTTATTTATCGTCCATCAATAAATGAACGAAATCAAACCAACGGCATACGTTGTGTTCTCTTTTATGTTTCAGCTTTTTGGAAAAATAGCATTAGACCAATCTACAGAAATTAACACCAAGAATAATTTTCGAAATCTTCCTCAAGCTTTGCAGGTTCTGTTCAGGTGAGAATTAGATTAAAGAATTAGATAAAAGTTGGAAGGTAATCATACTTATGAATATGATACATAATCCTTAATTTGGAATATTTCTGTATCGCGAATCAGTAATAATTACAAGGAACACATCTCTACATCTTTTGATGTTTCCTCTTTTCTTAGTAATGTATTTTCCCGTCTCTACCAGATCGGCGACCGGAGAAGACTGGCACAAGATAATGTTGGCTTGCTATGATGTTGCTAAATGTGATAAGAGTGTTGACATCAAAAAATATGGAGAACATTGCGGAACAACGGCAGGGGCTATAATATTCTTCTGCACATTTATATTTCTCTGTATGTTCTTGGTGAGTGACGAAATTCACGAATACAAGAACACTTCAAAAGAAATACTAAGTTTTCTCTTTCTGTTTTTTTATCCGTCTGAGTTACAAGCTAACCTTCGGCCGCTGTTAAAGGCATGATTTCAAGTGAACTGTCATATTCTCTTTCAGATGTTGAATTTATTTGTGGCTGTTATCATGGATAACTTCGAATACCTGACTCGTGACGAGTCCATCCTTGGTCCTCACCACTTGGATGAATTTGTCCGTGTGTGGTCTGAGTTCGACCCTGGCGCCAGGTATATAAAATTCTAGCTAATACGTATGACATTTTTTTTGTCGTGCTACATTGCTTCTGATACTGACGCGTTCTTGCTCCCCTTCAGTGGCTGTATACACCATAGCGAAATCTATAGGGTGATGTGCAGTATGTCACCTCCAGTTGGATTTGGAAAGAAATGTCCAAAGATTGTTGGTTATAAGGTGTGTAAGTTTATTTACACTTGGTTGAACTGACTTAACTTGACACCTATTCAGAGGTATGCAGTGTTTCGACACCAACTGAGAAAAGATGCAGTGTCTCTTAATTTCTCACTTACATTCAGCCTGAGTAACGCGTTTCTCGTCTTTAAAAGAAACGTCTTTAGTCTGCATCTTGTTCCATGCAATCTCCCCTGGAGATTGCATGGAGGGGGGAGGGGGGGGGGGGGAGGGAGTTTCTTAAGAAAGAGAGTTTTTATGCCCGAACATTTTGAGTGTTAGCCCTAAATCAGAGCAAAAATTCCTGAGGGAGGGTTTGCAAGTTTAAATACTGGAAATAAGAACAGGGAGATAACTCCTTAAACGGAAGGTGTTTTACACTGGTCTCCTCTTGCTTAGCGCCTGATCAAGATGAACATGCCACTGAACGATGATAACACGGTCTCATTCAGTACGACTCTCTTCGCTTTGATTCGAACCTCACTGAATATCAAACTGCGGGGAAACATGAATGCAAATGACACAGAGCTACGGCGAATGATCAAGAGAGTTTGGCCAAAAACCTCACAAAAAGTATTGAATAGTTTGATACCCAAACAGTTAGGTAAGTGATTCAAGATCGCAAACAGTCTTTAAATGTTTTTGCTTTTATATGAGGTAGTTGCTGTTTGTAGCGGCAATATGTAAAGTGGTTTAGTGACAAGTGCGCGCACCTGTTAGGGGAGATGCTCGTTTATTTTCAATAGCTATTCAACGTATGAGTTAACTTTTGAAAATATCAACTTGGTTCATATTTTGTGTTTGGCCAAATATCGATGTTTGAGAGACGGATAAAGTGACTTTCTTCAGATTGACTATGGTATGAATTTTTTCATTCTTCCCCTTGTTGAAGTGTTGATCAGTTTAATGTATTTTACAGAACTGAGTTGTCAGCAAATGACAATAGGAAAGATTCACTGTGCAAAGCTTATACACGAGAACTACAAATACCTGAAGAGGAAGGGCACACAGACGGAAAGGGTGAGTAGTAAAACAGATCCATTGTGTTTGCACTACCCACCTTTCTGTTAGTGGGTGTTCAACGTAACGCTTCTCACCCCTCTCTCCATATTATTTTTTTGTACGTTGAGTGACCTTGAATGACACTCATGTCTGTCCCTGTTAGACCTTTTAGTTGATAGGAATAGATAACTTAGTATGAACTGAACATTCTAACTTTCTTTCGTTTTAAGGCTGAAAGAGAAGAAGAAAGAAGCACTACAAACTCGAAGGTTTGTAACTGTTTTTTCTTTCTTTTTTTTACCTTTCGGTAATAAGGTGATTGTTATTTATTACATATACACTTTGCTGCTCGGTGTCTTGTAACATCCCTCCTTTTTCATATCTCACCTGATTTTCTTTCTTCCATTTGAACAGAGAGGTCTTTTCTCAAAGTTAGTTGGTTCCCTGCGACGCCAGAGGAGGCCGAATATGATAAGGGAAGACATAGAACTTGGGAATGTGGAAAGACGTAGAGAGAGAGCTTACACCAGTGACGCTCGACTTACTATGGCACGGTACGTACACTGTATGAATTAGTGGTGAACGGTATTCGTATCAACTATGTGTTTGCTTGAGTTAGATGGTCAACCAACTGAGAAGTAGACAGTTAACTGTAATTGATTGTCCGCGCTATGACCTACGTTCAATATTAAAGTGACTTGCGGTGCAGCCAGTCAAAACTGCGGCGCATTTCGGTGGTGTTATGTAAGCTGTTTACGAAGCAAATGATCATCACATTTCCGAGTATCCTAGAAATATCTCTGATGGGTTATCATGCCAGTGAATCGATATAGGGTGTGGTCTATTTCTCTTGTAAAGTGATCTAATAGGTTGGTTTTCTTCGGGATCACTGGCACTTTGATAATTCAAAGCAGGTGAATGGTAACAACCGGAAAGAGTGCCTTATTCTATAACGCATCCATAAGGATAATAACAGAGCGATAAATTTGAGAGGCGCATTATGAAGTTTTGCGGATACTTTTGCTAAATGAAACTTGGCATGTCAGATGGTAAGTAACAGTCAAACCTTGCAAATTCATTTTTCGTCAAAATCAGGCCTGTCTCGCTTTGATGTTACCTTTGCAAAACATAGACGATTCGGTTTTCTACAGGTGATTGTTTAGCGGTAGGTATGAGATTTTTTGCGACACACTCACTGCTAGGGCATTAGTATCAAGTTGATATACGTTTTATCTTTGCAGTGAAAGAAGTCAAGAAACACTTCAAGAATCATTCGAGTCCCTACCGTCCCATACTCATGTCCATGAAAACGGCCCCTATCCCCTGAAATTTTGGATCTGACTGTCTATCACAAACAACTGCAACTCTGTTTAACAGAGAATACCTCATAAAAAAATTTAATTTTTACAAAGCAAAGGCAAGCTGTGGCGTATTAACTTGGCATCAATGACAGTACTGACGTCATTACAAGCTTGAATGACAGCCCGTGGCGTTTGACGCCTCAGGCTATTTGAACTTAGCTCCTTCCAGGGAGATAAATTTTGTGTTCAGGAGCCGACTTTGGATTATAAGTTACCTTTAGAGAAAATAATTAGAAGATAGCGTCTGCTTAACTCTACGTGATGAGTTTTGATACCCTGCTCATGGTGAACGAAGCAGTTAACCAACCAAATTCCCTCACTCCTGAGTGTAAGTTGGATCATGAATTCCGTTCAGTTCGCCAAAGATTGTTGTATGAGAGGTGTGCCGTCCGTGTATTTTATCTCGCTAATGGAATGTTGGTCTTGACAATCGTGAAACTTGTTGTTTTTAACTACGTTATATCTTGCACATGAAACAATTGTTGTTTTGAAGTTTCAGCTCCCTTGAAAAGAAGTAATAAATATGACTAAGAGCTCAGTTACAGCTGTAGTTAAGTATTCTACTTTACGGGAGAAATATGGTGCAAGATGATTTCATGCCTACAATTGATTTAAAATAAACCCATTAAGGGACGTAAAAATAAAACATATATAACAGAAGAAATGATCATGCAATCGAAATCAATAGGTTAGTCTATTATGCACTTTTTTCCATTTTCTGGTTTAGCACTGATCGGCTAGGACCAAGTCACATGTTTACTCCAATGGGAGGAAGAAAACGAGGCAAAACATTGATAGAACCGCGGGCTCAGACGATTCATGGTCAGAAAGAGGCATGCCGTTAGCATTTTATTTCAATCCTTTCCTTGAACTTATCCGATAGAAAATTGGCTCATGAGATGACGAGAAAACTTAAAATTTCCCCTTTTTGCATCGAGTCATTTAAAAATAAATTCAATCCCCATTACACATCATCGCTTATTTCAGTTGTCACTTATTTTCAACTCATCTTCATGAACACTTTTTGTGGTGGTATTCTTTAGCGGTTGTAACCATGGAACAAACACTTCCCTGATAGATTTTGTACTCGTGATTTGTCCGCTATTTGATGAAAATTTCAGCAGCATGGAAATTTGTTGTTAAGAAAAGAGAAAGGGGGTTTGGTTCAGTGATTGTAAGCGTGGAAAATAGCCTTTCTCGTATACATTAATCAAACAGCATGTGCTTTAGCGTTCTTGATATGTGTTTAATTTCCACTTTAATCTTGAAATTTTCTAATTCTTATCTGTCTCGTTCCCTACGTTTGAATCAATTGGTATGGAAAAAAAAAACAAACAAACAAACGATTGCATTCTGTTTGAAAACAACATAAAGATTGTTTCATTCTTTTCACTGTCAGGTTTTACTCCACAAATTCTCTTTCCATTCGTAACCTTTTAGATCGACGGTACATTTTAAAGCCGCACCCGTCTTAAACCGCGGGTAGTGAAAGTAAAGGAAGCACTTTATGGCCTCTCTCCATGTTTCTCTCAACATGACTTTATTAAAACACTGTGGCTTTTCATTTTCCATTTTAATGTTCTAGAACCTGCTCCTGCATAGGAATGAGTAGTAGTGAGGCGTTTGGAAATCGCTGTTCTTCATCCATTGGTTTTTCAGTTTTCTCTATGGAAAAACTGTTTAGATAATCTAGAATGCAATGCGAGCAGTGAATTATTATTCTGAATTGTGTCAGATTCAAAACGGCTCGATAGCTGTAAATTTCTTTTTGAGTAGCAAACTATTTTATTCAACGTGAAATATCTTACAGTAGTGAATGAAAGTTTGCAGATTCACGTTCACCTCTCAATGTAGCCGGAATGAATTTCAGGATTGTTATTGTTTCTATTCACAGTGAAATTTTTGTTATTTTGAGGCTTAATCCCTACAGATCGATCGGTAAAAGCTTTCGTCCAGCATTAAGTAGATTTTTTAGATATCCACTCTCGTTGTTTCCTGTTTCAAATGACTCCCCACGTCACTTTTGCCATAAATGAGATGAAAAACAGAAAGAGGATGCGACCGCCTTCTTCATACATTCCATGGGCAGGTGCTCTTAGAATCTTGCCGAGTCAATTTTTCGTCCACCTTCCTTTGAAAAACAGTACTATTACTCGACTGAGAAGTTTATGATGGTCATTCGCCAGAATTTTTTCAATCCTTGGAAAATTTTTGTCCGGAAAGGATTACCCCTTCGACGAACGATTTTACTTTTGCGTTTTTTTCAAGTGTCGAAGAAATGACACCTCACAATTCAAAATTATGAGGGGGAAAAATTATTTGTCTTACCTCCGCAAGTGGAAAATTTGTTTGAGGCAATTTTTAGAATTTTTCACAATGCGATTTAATTTTAAAGTAAAATATTGTCTCGATTTCAGAGAAAGAAATTGTATGCAATTGAGTAGTCTTATTCTCTGTCTGTTTTTATTGAATATGTACTTGATTTAAAATGATTAAAAATAACATCAATTTACTATTTTGGTGATAAAGACAAATATGTAAAATAAAATAGGAATAAGTAAAGGATTTTAACAATTAGCGAAAGATCTTCACCGTGATATTGTGTTCTTGTTTATGGTGCTTTACAACCGGTGAATATTTATTTTGTGGCATATCATCGACAGTATGTTTTCGCTTCAAGCAGTGCTTTTAATTAAGCGCTTTAGTTTCGTCCGACATTCTTTAATTTCGTACATGAAATTTAAATAGATCTTGACATTTGACGGAAGTGATGTGCCCATCAGACTGATGTTGCAACGAAAGACTTCATCAATTTGTCAGAATTTTATGAATTATTGAAATATCTGATCACTGGGCATTTTTAATTTCTTTTCGTCAGACAACTTATCGTGATATCATGATTTCTGCGAAGCGTGCATGCATTAACAAATGAACAATGAGGTTTTCTTTTAGTTTTTCCTCAGGTCTTGGTTTGCATAAGTGTGAAAATGGCAATGTATAATTCAATGGCCATGATTCAAGAAGAACGTTTGTAAACTTTTTGGTGAAATTTAAAACTAATGCCTTCTACTGGGTTCAATTTTTTCCTCTTAGCGAGTATTGAGTGGCTTTGAAATATTTCAGGGAGAACAATTCCATGCATTTTGTGATTTAAGCAAGAAAATTTATGCTAAGTTTCGTTAAGTGACATTTCATTTACAGAATGATTTGAGGAAAAAAGGAGAAAACGATATTCTAAACAAACCGCAGAACCAATTAAGCGGCATTTGAGTTAATTCAGAGAGATTGTTTTCACATTCATGATATTCAGTTTTTGTTAGTGACTCCACGCTACCTCACACTTAGAGCTTGTATACAAATTTTCTATTCCCCCCTACCGAAATGCAGTAAACAATATTGAAATAAAGGCTAATATTCACTTTTCACTCACTACTTTTTTTTCAGAGGAAGACGCCCATTTTTTGTGATAGAACCAGTCTAAAGAAAATTAACAATAGCTTCGTTTCATGAATATTAAAACTGTCTGGTGTTTACGCTCTTGAACGAAAATTTACTTGGTTGATTTTGATCGGGAAAAAAACCTTCATCTGGGTTTTGTATTTATGTAAGCTTACAATAACCTGGGATTCAAAGAAAGTCCTACAAAATGTTAACACCTAACGAAATGTCAAACATTTCTTAAGCTAAGTGTGGAAAGCCAGTTTTATCCTTCATGATTCATTGCAGTTGCTTAGAATTTGTTTCAAATTTATCAGAATTAGTTTGCTTCATTGAAACCAGTTTAACTCACCTGATGAGTAGCGACAACCCTTTTGCTTTCACCGTCCTCAGATAATTACGTACCTGCAGTCGCTGTAGGAAATTCACATAATCAGATCTATTTCTGTTCCGTGTTAAGGGACTGCAATATATTCCTTGTGTCCTTTACCTCAAATTTACATATGCAATTAAGCAGGTGCTGTTATTCTTAACTTGTAAAAAAAAACCGACTGTCGGAGTGACTTCCATCGAGATTGTCCAAAAAAAAAAATTTTCGTTATCGCTCAAACCGTTCGGAACTTACGTACCGATTGTCAACGGTTGTTCCTACATCACCGAAGGACTGGTAACCAGGGACATGGCTCGGTTGTCGGTTCGATGGATTTTATGTCGACTTGATTAGCTGCTAAAAATTCATTCAATAAACAAGTTAAAAACGTGACTTGCCTAAGCATGAGTTCGAAAAGTAATGATCCCACACAACTTCACTTATGTCTTAAAATGTTGTGGTTGACCAAAAAAATCTGATTTGGCACAGGAACAAAGTTTTCCCATAAGCCATCTTGAACAATTTTTTTCGTATCTTACTATTGTCCTGCTTTACCTCACCTTGTATGATTACTATCTTACAGACCCCTACCAAAAGAACATGTCAGACGATATAGCAGCCTGGGTCCGACATCCAAATCGAATGGTGACGTCAACAAAAACGGACCGCAGGTATGAATAAAGAATACGTGTATCTGATTTCAAGAAACAGTGTATCGCGTAGATAAGATGATGGTAGGTCAGAATGACTTTGCTTTGAGAACAAATTGGATAACTTGGTAATTACTTTCTAAACAATGTTACACGATTGTAATTGACTCCACTGGGATAAACGTCAGTGCTTTGCCTTCATCCTGACTGGAAACTTTGTAGTTGACGCGACCTGGTTAAATTTTGTCCTGATTACCACAATATTCCAGATTTAGCTGCTGTAGGTTTGCCGCGTAGGTTCAATGTTAGATGTTGGTTAGCAGTTCAACGCTAAATGCAATACATATTCATGATTTGCTTGGTCTTGTTTCAGACTTATCCAGACTCCTCTCGTGGTGTGGTGGGGGCTTCTGTATCCTGTAGTGTAACCACGCCCAGAGTGGCCGAGCGGCTTAGGGACCAAGCCGCTTTGCCGGCTCTTTACCTTACACCGACTACCAGAAGGAATGAGAAAGGTGACCTAGGTACAATTTCTCATTCAAGCTAGGCCCCTCTCTAACTTCTACTTGCCGGAAATTTCTTTCAGCAACTAGTTTGCTTTTATGAATCCTACCTCAGGGATGTTTTAATCTTGTGTGTTTGGCTATAGTCAGTATTTCCCATGTTTCGAAAACTCTTGAACCGTCAGTTTTATCCAAATAAATTCCAAATTGTACATTATAGTGAAGATAAATCTAATACATAAAGATTTTGAAACGTTCGAAAAGGAACGATCAGTACTTCTTGTGTTTCGAGGTGCTTGTAGAGTATTTTTGTGAAAAGTTGTCCTCTTTTTGTTGGCTTCATAGCTCTTATGGAGGGAAAATCTCTAGATCTTGACAGTTCTAGCGATAGCGATACTGGAGTGGAAGTGGATCAAGATCGACCCCATTTAAGGAGAGATCCGTATTATGACGACATGATAACTCGAATAAACACTCATATAAAGGAAGCTGTTGAACAAGGAGCAAGTCCGTATGCTATATATGGGCTGGAAGACGACGATGCGGATGATTGGTGCTGATAGTTGAAGGAAGTTCTAGAATTTATTCAAAGAACTTCGAAAGAAAATTTGGAAGCTGCAGTTTAACAAGACCGGCTTTAATATGGTGAATTTAAATAATCCAACACCAAAGGAATTCGTCGTGGTTTTATGGCGTCGACAGCTGTCCAACTATTCCATCGGTTGCGCTCCTCTAGGAGAAGGAACATGTGAGGGACGACAGAACTGAAGAGAAGTTTTAGCTGTGAAATTTTTCATCGCATCCCTGTAGGACGTAGTTAATTTTGAAAGGTTCCTAAAATTTGAGCTCTGAGGGGGTCTTCTTCCTCGACAAGCCACTGTGCGGAGCTCGCCATGCCGAGAAAACAAATTCATCGCGAAAACTATGTTCAGCGGCTGTGTACTGACGATGCTAGTCATAGTCATCAAATGACGATCTGAAGAAAAATCTATATATTGCATTAATTTGACCAAAACAATTTACATAAGCGAACAATACGGAATTCAAAGAGTAATTTATATTAACAGCGTGATGTAACAAGTTACAATTTAAAGATGTTAAATTTATATGAAGTGATGCATTCAAATATGTTTAAATTATTCTGAACGCTTTAGCTTATTACCTCAAAGAGAAGAAATATTATGATAAATTGAAATACTAATATACAAAGCTTTTCAGATTTTGTAGTTAATTCTTTGCAAAGGGAGATAGGTTTCAACTTAAATACCTCTATCTCTAAATATAACCCAACCGTTTTACTTTTTTTTCTAATAGCTCCAGTAGATTAGAGAATCAATTTTTTTGTTGAATACAAGAAATAACCGTTACAGTTGGGACAGTGGAAGCTTTATATTTTTCAATAGCTCTAGACTCTCCTTTTAGCTATAGAATCTCTTTGCCATGGAATTTCTTTGCCTTTTCAAATTGCATGCAAACGGTAGGTGTTCAAAATTTAATGCCAAATCGAAAACTGAAAAAGAGTGTGTTAGGGTCAATAAGAAAAACGAGTTCTTTTTCTAAACTGAACTTGAACTGCCAGATGGTTAGAATCATTCGCTTCTCCGTCTTGTCTTCTGTCTTATTAAATTTCAAGATAATAAGCGCGAAGTTTATACACTACTTTTAATGTACTTTTAAAGCGACTACTACACTTTTTACTATCATTTAAAATTGTTTATCAACAGGTTTAGTAACACACTGCCCTTCGTTTCTTAAAAAAAAAGCGACAGTGTTTTGGTTGGGGACAATCCTAACCACTCAAGTTTTCCCAGTCGGTTTATCATAATTGCATAGCTGGAGAACACTCGCAAGGATAGAATAAAATTAGTCAAGTCAGTAACAAAATGTTTTACATATAATGTGCAAAAATCCTGATTCTACGCTTTAATTGCTCCTTGCAAACACAACCGAACTGTTGGGCAGAATTCACGTGAGGAAACAGAAAGATTGATATTAAAAAACACTGCCGAAGAAAACAAAATCTGGGATCAGATGCCTATACAGCAGCCATATTTCGGAAATTAATATTGATATACGTTATTTCAAAAGTTGATAATGTAACAAATAAGTCACGGTAGTGAGGCTTTTAGAGTTTTTCCTCCCGTTTTATTCCCGCCAACAAATACCCAGGGAAAGGGTGCAGCTTCTTTCTTCTTTCATTCACCATTTCTCTTTATTTATGAAGTAATGTCAAATTGGTTCTCGAGAGTTATGTCACTGATCTTCAAAACGCATGCAACCCTCTCAACCAATCAGACAAGATCAAATCCAGAGAGTTTCTTCGTTTAAACTTTACGGTTTTCACGAACGCCTTGTCATATTTTTGTTCTGAATGGCTTTCGGGATTACTTCTGTTTTTTTTTTTTTTAGTACGTTGATTTTAGAATGTTCATTTTGACGAAGCCATTGATATATGTTTTGAAACAGAGGTCTTCGTCTAAGTCTGTCGACTATTATGTTCACTTGAGTACACAGTTCCTTCAAACGAATGACCCTGTCTTCAAATTTTTCGACGATTTCTTGGCTGGTTCTTATGGCCAGGAAGGATCCTAACACTGGAAGTCATATCTAGAAAGAGTCTTGACCCTTTCTAAACGTTTAAAAATTCAAGATTTGTATATGAATTCTTTCGAATCCTAAAACTTCTTAATTCCTCTGCCAGAAATAAAAAGGAAATTTCATAACAGTGTGTAGACACAAATTTGATCTTTGAGTTTCGATGTCCCTCACGAGCGAGTGAGATACTTTATAAACACGAGAAGATAAATTAGTATCCATAAGCAGGCAATGTTCTGTTTAGACTACGATTAGTCCCTCCCTTTCGGCGAAGATCATCGCGCAAGTAAAAAAAAATTATCACAAACCGACTCAACTTTATTGGGTCAGAAGGGTTCCTACTGTCAGCCATGAGTTCTTATCGGAAATAACGCTCATTCAATAAAAGCCGCAGTGAAGCAAGCTTTACTTTGCACGAAAAAAAGAGAATTAGCGAGGTCCCAAAAGAGTTGCAAACGTTTTAAAAGCTGCAGATGTTTTAAGTTATATGCGTTTAGGCGCATGAAAGTCCTTAAACTATATTTATTAAGACTTGCTAGAAACATGCAGGAAAAACTGTGATCAACCGGTCAGTCGCATCCACGAAGGCAAATTGCTAAGTATCACTTAAAAAAAAAACTCGCCCCATCGATCAGCTTTTTAAGTGTAAAAGTCACATATTTCTCAATACATTTCCAAATATGATTCCAAACAAAATTCTGCCCATACGTTCGGCTAAAATACGTTTTCTTTTTTTATAATCATAACAAAACGAAGCCTGAAACGTCAAAGAACTCATTTTCTGAGCATTTCTCCGAGCAAAAAATGAACAGAAACTTGGAAATAAGAATGACTGGCTCAAGGTAGCTTCGACAGGGTTTCAAAGCAACATATGTCGAGGGAACATGCTTCGTAAGTAAAAGGCATTTCAGCCTTTAATCTGTTTCTTACGCTAAATAGTACAGAGCCCTTTCCATTGTAATGACGCATTTCCAGTCTACCATATCCGGTTAGGAGACGGTCGTTAGTTAAGTTGGAAGATCGCCAAAACACGCGGTAACAGTTATGATTTCAGGCAAGAAATAAACGAGAACGGAATAACGTCCCTTTTCTACAAAAATAAATACAGCAAACTTAGTGATAACTGGTTCAGTCGCTTTCTATTCGAGAAATTAAGTCTTCCACGGATGCAAATATCCTCGCTAATCTTTATCATCGGTAACAAACTTGTCCAATTTTGACACCAAACTGTTCTCTTCCCACTGCACGATGAAAGAATGTCCAGTCTTCAATAGGAAGAACATCAACTTTGTCAGTTTCGAACTTAAACTCGGTTCTGCGCCACTTTCCATCATCGCGCTGTTGAAAAATAGTAAAAAAGTGTGAGTAAAAAAACAACTGGATATCATCTTGTTAACTGTGCAACGTTTGAGTTGTGCTATCAAAACAGCACTCATACTTGTCTATACCTGGCAGTAGTCTCGAGTAACATTTGGCTTTGGATTGCTTGTCGGTGTGAAGTCGAAGCCTCCCCTTCCATGAAAGATCCAGGAATAACGATGACTTTTTGATGCTCTGTGGAACCATGCTACAATCCTCTTACACTTGACTGTTATTGTTTGGCTTACCCTGGTACTGAGAAGTCTCAGGAAGTTAAGCTGTACTTTACTGGCTTTGTAGCCGATCTATAAATTAGTGGAGAGAAGGCTTCTTTAACAAGCAGGTGGTAATTAACGAGTAGAAAATGTTATCAAGAAAATGCAAGAAGTCAGTTGCACTTTTGCTAATCAGCGAACAGGATATACCGTCATTACCTTAAAACCTTGTTCAAGATTTGAAAATCTCTGCCACGATGATTCTGAATCATTTCTCCAGGTCTTCTTCGGAATCTGTAGATTACATAAAGACATAGCTCGAGTTTCAGGGACTTGATTAAAAAAAAAAACATCGTGACTCAAGAGAACCGTATACACAAGAACTAGCTGTGCTCTGATGCTGACTAATTTTCGTGTTGGAAGAAAACGAACATACCTTATCCTGAAGAGGAGAAACACAAGATTCTCCTCCAGCGGTAAAGTTGCAGTATACCTTAATGGCATCAGCAGGGCATCCAAGGTTGGGATCAATCCAGAAATGACCTGTACCAGAAATGGTTAACACTATTTTAATCGAACCTGTACTAGACTGTCACCCTCGCAGAATGTATGAACGACCATATGCATTTAATGAAGGTTCCACAAAATAGAGATCAAACGTAATAAAGAGGCCGTGATATGCCAAAATTTATTACTGAAAGCAAGTGTGCTAAGCCAAGGCGGCAGTCATAGCCTTGAAGTGCCTTGTCAGTTTCTTTTTTAAGAGGGTAACTTCTCTACTTTCAAATAATTGTTTGAGTGAGAAATGAAAGAAGAATATCATGTGGAATGCGGTGATGACGTTTGAACTTAAATAACAAACGTTGATTTAGTGCAATCTTGTACGGTTAACAAAATTACTTAAGAAAGGGATTCATGATTTCAGAGATTGAATCCGTAGAACATTTACTCTTATCCTGTTGATAACCTTGAAGAGGAAGATGTCATTTTGGTAAGTTCGATATTGCAGAAGATTTTCTCCTGTTTCACTATATTTTGCTTCCGGGTAATTTTCTATTTACTCTCGGAAATACCAGAATGGTATACCTTCTCTTCAAGGTTTTATAGCCAGGACAAGGGGTGCTTATAATATCGAACTCCATATTGCTGGGAAAAGAGACAAATTTAGTTATCATGTTAGAAAGTGGGAAAGGTTAATAAGCGTTTTTACGAATAAGCGATGTCATGATTAATTTCCATCATTAGTTTAAAAGTGATGTCATTGCAACTTACATACTAGGTAACTGCATTGCTGCAATAGCTTTGTGTGAGTGTTTAGCTTGGTATTCTTCTATTTGTACTATATAAGTGTGTGTGTCTTTTTCTCTTTTTTTTTTTCCTTTCTTAATTTCTATTTTGTATGTAAACGTAAGAAATGCTTTACTAAAAAAATTTTTAAAAAAATTATTTCATTTCAGTGGTTCCTGTTTGGTGACCGTTCAAGAGAGATTTCAACAATATTAAAAAGCCTACAGGACTCTGTCAAAGGTGAGTGACTGCTTGTTTGATATGAAAATTATACTAATCCAGAGGAAAACAATTTGAAATTTTGGAAGCCAACCATTTCGTATAGGGTGACCGTTAAATACGGTCCTACTCAATTCAAGCTCGACAGTCTACGTCAAATTGTGAGTTTTCAAACGCTTCGGAAACAGTTTGTTGACCCAAAAAAAGGAACTCCTCACCCACCGTCTTGATAGTTGTCACTGTACATAAGGTCTTTGCACGACGTGGCTGGATTATCTCTGGTACCTAAAGGGGATTTGTATTTCTCCACCGTAGAAGACACGTATAGCAAAGACTTGATGTTTTGTATTGCCTGAGAAGATACCAAACAATCATAGTGTAAAAAAGAAGAAAATAGTATAATAAACACTGAAACTGAGTTCAAACATCTGAAAAATTACCTGATCAAAGTCATCATTCTGGGTAAATCTTTGAAAGCCCAACACCTGACCAGGAGGGCCCTTGGGTAAAAAGTAAACAAAAAATACCAAAGTGAGCAAGAGAATCAACTCAATTCCTTACTGTAGTCTCAATATTTCTTGGCAAATATTGCATTAGATGAGAGGATAAAGGAGACTGAAGGAGGGGAGGGGTAGTTAGGGTTGATAGAGAGAGATTCGAGAACGATTTTTATTTCATAGGTACTGAGATTTACCCACAAAAATGGTAGTGAATAAAATTCGTACTGATTCTAAATGTAGCCAATCAGGAGTACGAACGACAAAATTTCACCGTGAAAAATTATCGTTCGTCCAATCAGCAACGTGAACGACGAAATTTCACTAATGATGAATGAACGAACTGAAGAGAACGTCATGCGAGAGCCGTTGCACAAAACCCGCGCGCTTTGAAAAATGGCCGAGGGAAGGTTCGCTTCTGTTTACTCAGTTGAAGAATTCATTTTAGAACACGAAAACAAAAATACCGCTCGAAAAACTTGTTGTTGAGAAATTTTTAAACTACTTTTTACGCTTTTCATCGCCCCACTATTTGTCTACCAAAGACAACACGAAAAAATCTCAGCACCTATGAAATAAACACATTACAGTATGGAAAATGCTTTGTACGATTTTCATTCACTCGTTGATACTACACAACTCGTGAATAAAAATCGTACGCGCGCATTTTCCATGAAGTAACCTCTATATCTCAAGCTAGCGAGGAGTCATGAACGAAATAAGGGTTTCAAACTAATTTAAGCTACTTGCCATTTCTATCAATCAGATTAAATCCTTAATCATTAATCAAAAACTCACCGGCAGACCAACTGCACCCTAAAAATGGATGAAAAATAGGAAAAAGTTACAGCTCCTATCTAGTCCTTTCAGAAATTCCATAGACGTACTTTATAATATGAAGGGTCTCACAGGCTGAGATCGAATGTACCGACCGAAAGTAACACAAAAGTAAATGGTCCACTGGCGCATCATTTACTGTTCTCACCGATAACCAATCAACTGATCTGCAGCCTCTGGGGAAAAGTTGTTTGAGGCATTTAATTATATTTAGACGTTGACTGAATTACTGATGAAGATGTTACCACTGCACTTTCAAACTTAGAAAAAATAGGCAGAACAACTAAGATTCGGAACAAACTAAGTATAGAGCCACACAGCAGCTCGTAACATCTTCGGTGCTGAACATGCCAAATTCTTAAAAAGTATTCTTACTTCTAACAGTTATTAAGGACACCGCAACAACCCTTCGTACATTGATAAACGCTACTGATACCATATTCTCGCAGATGATTGTTGTGAACAAAGGCAACTACAGAAATTTGTAAAGAAGCTGTCACTTACCACAATTCCTCTCACTCCCTACGGAAGAAAAGAAACCACGATTGAGGTCTAAAGATCTGTTTCATCAAATTAAAATTTAGAAATAAGCCAGACATACCTTTAATCCTGAGGTTCCCTTGGAGATTGAAATAAAAAGAAGAAAAAGAAAACATTTTAAGTTAAGGTGTCGTCAAGTATTTTAGTTAAGGCTTAAGCATCTTTCAAGTCCAATGTCGTCTACGCCCAGGCTAAAGAAAATGGGAAATATTGTTGAGACCCATCACTTAATTAACAAGAAAAGCTTCAGTGACACCCTACATTCCTGTAGCTAGAAGCATTTTTATCACTTAAAGAAAAAGACAGAAAATCTTCATAATAAAGAAGAAATCGTCTTACCGGAATGCCTTTTTCTCCCTGCGACAAAAAGAACGCAAACAAAACTGATCACATAGAAACTTTGGTAAATAATAAAAAGGAACATGTTATGATTATGGGACGACCAAATGAGTGCTTATCCATTAACATCTAATATACTTTAACAAATCTGAACTTTACATTAACAAACACTTACCACGTAACCAGTTCGACCCTACAAGCAAGAGAGCAAAGAAAAAGTGAATCATATTTTTGGAGGAGTTGCGACGCCTTACTTCGCACATATGTCAATAACCTCTGCAGTAAATGGTTTGACCTTAAACGTAACATTTATCGTATAATGTAAGACTAGAGCTTAAAAGAACTGTTTTCGATTCAATTTTTAATCCCAGAGTCAGACACTAAACATATCCACATTCCATAATACTCTGCAGTAAAATAGGGTAAATAAAGATATTCGTATCGGAGACTTCATATTTGTCACATCTTTTACCTGATTTCCTTCTGAACCTGGGCTGCCTCGAAGACCGGACATTCCAGGATCGCCCTAGAATTCATTGCAAACACCAGTTTCCTTACAGGGACATTTCAAATTCTAAAATCGTAGTGACCAAACTTGGGCTAAAAACACTGAAATGCAATTTTTTCTACTGTACAAAAAGCATATAATAATAATCATGAAATTAAAAAAAAGGTTTAAACAAGTAGGAAAGAATCGAAACAGTCAAGAAATGTTTTTTAAGTGAATCAAGTATAAATCTAGCTAATTATTGTAAAATTTACCATTTGTCCTGCATTGCCACCTCGACCTCGATCTCCACTGACGCCAACAGAACCCTGTCTTCCTTTCGGTCCAACAGCCCCCTTATTCCCAGGAATACCTCTCTCACCCTATAACAGCGAAGAAAAACATTCAAATCAAAGTCTCAGGCGCGGATTAGTCCTCTCAGCTATGTAAATATCAAAAGCTTACCCTCTCGCCCCGCATTCCCGGGTCTCCCTGCGCACCCCTTTCTCCAAACAGTCCCTGTCAAAAAAAAGGTAGTTTTTGATAATAAACTGCATAATTAATATCCTCATCTACTTTACATCTAACATCCTCATCTAACATTCCTCAACCTCAAAATATTATGAAAAATTATGTATGTATTGCAGACCAGATAATTTAATGTCCAGAGTTTCTCAGCCCATTGGCCCATTTTTACCTCTGCACCTATCGTCCCCGTCTCTCCTAATGGTCCGAACAGTCCTTTTTTTCCCTTTGACAATAAAAACAAAGAGAAACAAAAGAAAACAACGTTTACGTGGGGATATAGTATATATCTGATGTAAGTAGTTCAATCAACGTTTGTTATTCTTAAACATAATTTTGCTTTAATCTTAAAACATATAAAAGGGGGATAAAATATGCCAGATATAAGGTTTGCCAAATAAATTACCTGTTGCCCGAGGGAACCTGGCATTCCCCTTAATCCAGGTGGGCCAACGCTTCCCTAAAATTGAAATGACAAAACATAACAAACAATGTCTTATAAAAAACCGTTGTCATTTACTATGATCTATCACTATCGATTTTTTTAGGACGTAAAAATGTTACTTGTAAAGTTCTGTAATCTAGGACTTTCGTATGGAACCTTCGGACTTACCACAGCGTGTTTCACAGCATGAGTGCCGAAAAAAATTACAATTCTAAATTCTACAAATGGTAAAACACTTTAAAAGACTAGGACACATTATCCGCTTTTCGGTTGTGTGTATACCTCAGGCCCTAGTTGTCCAGAGGGTCCCAGACTTCCTTGGTCGCCTCTCTCTCCCTGGAATATGATAAATACACTATTATGAACGTCATTGACGGGACACTAGATGGTATTCTGATGCTCACCCACTCCTGCTCTTCCCTCACAGTATAATACAAATTGGTTTCGCTAATATGGCGTGGATGAAGAGCTTTTCATCAGCTACTTTCCATCTCAAGAACCAAACCACCTTGCAACCAAGTTTTCCTTACACATCCTAGACACAGCTCTTCTCCTGTAGATCTAGGACACTTTTGCCTATTTTTCATTATAGCCTGTAAAAGTGATTCCCTCAGAGCTTGAAGCCTGAAATTAGAGCTCGAAGCTCGGAGGAATCAGCAAATTCTGAAGGTGAGCAAAGCGCTAGCAAGGAGGAATGCACCATTGCGCTGTTCAAGAAAGTCACCATGTCACGGTTTGTTTCGCGTTTTACACAATCAGGCCTTCAGTAAGACGCAAACGCGTCAACTTGTAATATTTTCATGCAATAACTTTGCGTCTATTATGAGCAGCAGTTTATTTTTCTCATATTTACGGCCCTAATGTGAGAGTTAGTTGCCGCACTCGCAAACACAACACAATATTGACTGACTGGATTGATCGGAAATTAAACGCTCAAAGACTGGACAAAACATATGAGATGGTACCTTTTCACCGTTTTTTCCATCATCCCCTCTTCTACCCGGGTTTCCTTTACCTCCCTGAAAATAAAAAAAGAATGACTGTCTGTAAGTTAAGAAGGAATCTCTCATGCTTGGCATGCAAAGAACTTAACCAAAAGGAGACGAAAAGTGGGTAGTGGAAATGCTTACGGTTGGTCCTTTCATCCCTGGCTCTCCACTTTGTCCTTTCGATCCACGATGACCCTCAAATTGCAAATCAACAATCTTGTCAGTAAAGGCAAACTATATCACCCCAAAAAAGGATTAAATTCAAACTACCTTAAGTCCAAGTGAGCCATTCCTGCCTTCCTTTCCCTTTTTCCCCCGCTCACCCTGAAAATAAATCAAAATAAAATGGTGGAATGCATATGATAACTGCCATCATAAAACTTATAGAATGAGCCAATGATAAAACACACTTGGTGGGTTAGCGCAAAATACACAAAGAGTCGAAAACTGTTTTTATTGCTACAATGGAGTCTTCTAACTTTTGAATAAAATGGTAAACATGATGTAAGCAAAATACCGCTCCTCCAGGATCACCGATACGTCCACTTTCACCGAGAAGGCCCGTAAGTCCCTGCAAATACAAAAAAACGTTAAAAAGATGTGATGTTTAGTATCGGATATTTCATAAACCGGCAATTGAAGTAGTTCTACCTACCCCAAGACCAATGACTCCAGTATCTCCAGGAGAGCCTGGGGCTCCAGATAAGCCCTGCAAATAAAAAATTAAAAAGGTAAAGGTAAACAAGTCTTTAAAACCTACGGAGTGAAAGAATTTCTCCTACACATAAAAAAAAAAAACGGTTTGACAACTAGGCACTAGGAACTTTACCTGACCTCCTGTGGAGCCTCTAGGTCCTTTTTCCCCGCGTGGCCCTGCAAATCCCTGAAAGAAAAAGAAACAAAAACTCACTTTTGCATACCTTTACCTTCAACATAATTCTTTCATTGTCTTTCCTTGTACAGAACCGCGTAGTCCAATTACAAATAGACCCATGTTGACCTGATCAGTAATAGATTATAGATGAAATCAAAATGTGGAAAGAATGAAAAACAAAAACAAAAAAAAAAGGGCACACGAGGCGCGAGACACGAAGAAGTTATTACTTCACTTTGACATCATCTATGATCTATTACTATATACAGACCCACGGCAACAGGCAATTCATTCACTTTATATTAAAAAAAAAAAATTTTGTCTCATAGCGTCCCATCTACGAGTCTGTACTCCGATGGATCATAAGTAAGAACCTATCAAAATTCGCGTTTAATTCAGCTTACCGTATAAAAAAATTTAGTGCATGTACTTAACATTAAATAGCAAGGATCAAATTGAAATCCGAGGGCATTTTGATGGGGTTGTTATAATCTGTTATATATCTACCGATACTCCAGGCACGCCAAGATCACCAGGCAGTCCTTTCTCACCAGAGGAACCCTAGAAGTATACGAAAAATTCAAAGAAATTAGAAGGGAAGGTTGCTCATACTCAATAAAGAAGAATATGTTCCGTAGCCAATATTCACCATTCAACTTACAAGTAGCTCTCCAACCTAACGCACTCGAGGGTCGCCTCCAGCACCCCACCCAATTGTTTCAGTCTTCATTCCCTCACTCCACAATAAATACAAATTTTCGCTCAATTTTAAATGTTTGACAATTGTTCAGGTATGTTGCCTTATGGGGCTAATTCACTTTAAATTTCAACATGAACTATTTGGAACTTCTTCCGACAAATATTTCATCAGGTCAAATACCACTTTAGAAGCTGAAAATCTCTTGGATAAGCTCGAATTGAGAAAGGGTAAGTAGTATCGTTAAGACTGAGATAGTTTCTGTCTTTCCTGTCCAGCAAAACATTGTCACACTAGAGAAAACCTTAAAACTTAGCCAAAAGCGAAGACCAACCGCTCTTCCGTTTTTTCCAGAAAATCCTCTATCTCCCTTCTCTCCGTCTTCTCCCTAAGAATAAATGAAATAAGCTGAAAGTCAGTTTGAAATGCAGCCAAACATAATGCTACTATTATCATAACACTGTGCATTTCTCCAGATGATTACGTTACAACATCACAAGAATAATGTTTTTTACTTACCGTCTCCCCGATTTCGCCTTCCTCTCCCATTTCTCCACGAGCACCACTCTCACTATTCTAGAGGATAATGATATCAAAGTTATTGTTGCGGAAAACTCAACTAAAAGAATATAACGTTCAATTGTCTTCATGGTTGTAACAGTAGTAGGTTTTTGAAATTTCCTGATTTTTCCCAAATGTAAAATTTCCCTGACTAACTGAACTGACAATTTCAGAAATAAGTCCTGATAATGGTCTCCAATCACCCCTCACAGCCATCCTTCCCACCCATGAATTTATGCTTTTAGCATAAATTGGTAGTTTAGTTTACAGTGTACAGTGTCACTCGTTGTGTTACTCGGTGTTAAGTTACGAGAGGAACCGTTGAGAATTTGAACACGTTACAACGAATAGTATGGGGAACGAAATATGGTCGATTTACAACGATAAATATTTCGAAATATGAATAGTTTACTCGTAAAATCAAATTTATCGTCGTAAATCGACCATTTTCTTGACTTTAAAGAGATTTATTTTCCCCTGATTTTTTCCTGACCTGTGGAAACCATGCATCTCTTTCACGAAGATAACCAAGAGTTAATAAGTATCCGTTTAGAGTTTTGTGTGGACTCCGAATCTAATTTTTTGCGATACACCTCATATACTATTGTCTGAGCTAACCTCGCCTTTAGCATTAGAAACTAGACATTATTTCTTTGTACCAGGGATACAATTCTCTCAAAGAGTTTGTAACCATAACATGCCAGATACCTACCACTGGGCCCATGTCACCTGTGGCACCCGGATGTCCTCGTAAACCCGGTGTTCCCTATCAAACACAGAAATAGAAAGGTACTACGTAATTATGTGGGGAATATGTGCACTGCTAAGTGAACTGATCTTATGAAGTTAACAAATCTAAAGACTGCACCCGGCCGTTACGTATTATGATTACTCCTCCAAAACGTTTTTGAAAGCAACAATAAGTGCTGGTGCAGTCACTACTATCATTACAGTCTCTGTTCGCATCCCGCATTTTGGCCAATTCAATCACTTCAATTTTGTTCTTGGACAATTTTCACTGATCTTAGAGAGATCTTCCTAACTGACATGATACAACACACTTATCTGCAGAAATTTTATGGTTTTATCAGTATTTATGTTTTAGTTATTTTCTTCTCGCTTCGACTAAAGCGTTACATTGGTCAGTTTTACCCAAATCACAAAATTGTATTCGCTTAAACATACCTCGTGACCCTTTATCCCAGGATCTCCCCATAAACCAGCAATGCCGTCTTCGCCCTTTGGAAGAAACATCAAGGAAATAAAGAAGTTTGTGTTAGTGTAGTTTTGTATCTATTTATTTTCATTTTTCTACGAGAAGAAACAGCAACATTTAACTGACCTCTGATCCCTTCATTCCCTGAACACCACGTAAACCAACAAGTCCTGGTTGACCCTGAGGCGAAAGAACAATATCAAATCAAACGCTAAGTCCACGGTTAACTTGTAGAATAAAACAAACCAAACTTAATTCGTGAAAGAATGATGACATCATATTACCTCTTTACCCAGATTTCCTCGAATTCCAGGTACTCCATGTTCTCCACCAGTTCCCTTTTTATATTGAAATCCAAAGGTTTAAGAATGAACAACAACAAAAACAACAAATACAAAAAGAACAAACAAAACAAAACAAAGCAAAACAAAAGCCAACCAAAAGAAACAATGTTATTATAAAAAAACTACTTACTTTTGGCCCTTGATCTCCTTGAGGCCCTTTTGGTCCTGGTGAACCTCTCTCGCCCTGACAGAAAACCAAAACAAATACATCTAGTTTTCTGTCCTATAGGTGTTGAAATTGTTATCTCTATTAAAAAGCATGAAGGCTCTGACTCTAATCATGATATTTTTCTATAAGCCGCATAATTCATAACGTTAATCTCTTGAAGAGGAACAGCGATACTTAAGTGACTAACAAAGGATTTTCAACAGGCTTGCAAACCAAAAGGAAGTAAACAATAAATGCAAACATGACATCAACGGAAACGACAAAGATTAGCTACTTTTACTCCCTTCAACAATAATTCTTAAATAAACCCTACAGGAAAATAGCCAAAAAATCTCCTATTAACAGCATAAGGAAACGTTTTTGTTTGGAAGCATAAATGGCTGAGATGACGACAGTCAGAATTTGAATTTTGCCTTTAACAGTAGATGCTAGACTTCCACAATATCTAATATCTGAACTGTACCTTAAAACCTTTTGTTCCCTTGGCTCCTTCCAAGCCAGGTGGTCCTGGTGCACCCTATCGGTGAGACCAAAACTATTATGATAACAAATGTCCATGACCAAGATATCCTCGGTTTTAACTCTTCTCTCTTATGTCAATTCGAGACTAAAAATACTCAGGAAGAAGGCCATTAAACCATTAGATAAAAAGACCGCTATGACGATAGACACTCTATACGAAGACAATTTAACCTCGACCCAATCAAGCAAACATAAAATATCTAGTAAGATTCGCATAATTAAGTTCCAACAGCACATATCAACGACAGATACAATATTGCTTGAAACTAAGCTCACAAGATGTATCTTACTTAATAATTTGCGCTACTGTACTCAGTACAAATTAAACAACACTTTACTTACAAAAGGTCCCTGACTTCCTGGTGGACCTTTCTGTCCAGCCAAACCACTGTCTCCCTATTGAGATATAATAGCATTGAATCCACTAAGACAAGTCAACGAGGATTATATGTTTTTAAAAACTAATTTCAACAACAAACCTTTCCACCGGCGGTTCCAGGCAGTCCTAGGAAGCCTTGTAGTCCATCATTTCCCTTAAAGAAGAGATATTTTTTGAGAGTTAAGGATTGATTGTTTTAACGCTACGCTAAACAACGTATCTGTTAGTTCCAGTATAACTAACCTGTTCTCCTTCACTCCCTTCCAGGCCAGATTTTCCCAATGGACCAGGTGGACCCTACGATCATGGATCTATAGTCAATATCGATAGTTACAGTATTACAACAATTGTCTGATGACTCAACTACAAAATGTGCTTAAACTTTAAGAGTGGTTGTTTATCTTTAAAAGTTGACTTGGTAATGAAAACACCAACTGTTTACGGAAAAAAGCACGTAACAACAAGCACATGCAGTTTACCGCAAAGAGGAAATTGTTTACCTGAAGTCCAGCAATGCCCATAACCCCTTGAATCCCTCCTGAACCTTTGACGCCCTGCAAAATACCGTCGGAAAATCAAAATCGAAAGAGAATTATGCTTCCTTCTCTCTCTTGAAAAACAATATATGACTTTTTCTAGAAAAAAATATACGGATACCAATACCTACAATCAGAGTTATGTATCTTGGTGTATGGTTATGAAAACATTTGAGAGTTTTCTTCATAAAAGTCACTTTCCATAATGAAAAACTCTAGGATCCACTTGATAACAAATTAGCGAGGTATATTGGTACTTTTACTCACTGGGTCACCGACGAGCCCTTCACCCCCTTCAACACCATCTGGCCCCTGCGAAGAATATTTTCAAACATCAATTCAAAATTCTTGAAGAAAAAAGAAAGATCTACCAGTCCCAAACAGGCAGGCAATTTCACTTGAAGCTTCACTTCCCTAACGATTAGTTCATGCGTTAACGTGTGTTCATCGAGATTTGACAGCACGCTGGATCTTTGGAGTGTACGAAAGATGCCTAAGAGATGTTCGAGGCGTGGCCGAGAGCATCTCTTGCGAGAGATCTCCAAATTTCTCAAGAGATTCAAATCTCAACGACCATAGGGCGATGCATGAGCCACTCCTTACGTGAAATGTCGTCGGTATGATTTGCGATCTAGCACCAATTTGTCCAACTTCATTATGAACGAATCCACGAATGTTGAATATCTCCCAGATTTTAAAGCATTGTCTCTGTAGCTGTCGCGCTTACTCTGACTACTTTCAAGGTGTAATCTCCAGTCATGACACGCTACATGCATATTTGGAAATGAAGTTGCTTTTCCCTATACAACGCAATAATTTCAGGGAATGCAACTCCTGTGATGTGGATTCAATTAAGGTCGATTCTTGGAAAGTATTTAGAGTCTGCATGTTTCTTTTATAACTCTTAATTCATTAATCAGTATTGTCAAATTACATGAGTAACATATTTTAATGAGCTTACAGAAACCTGGAAGGGAGTCCAAAAACTTTATGCATTTGCAAGTCGGACTCTTCTTTATCTTTTCTCCCTAGGAGAGACAAGTGAAGACAAGTTAAGCATTAAGAGAGACTGGTCCGAGAGGAGAAAAGAGGAGAAGAGTCCGATTGCCTCTTTACATGAGATGCCACAGGAAGATGTTGGCTTTGAATCATACAATCTGCTCCTTTTAAAGATCTACCAAGTTGCGAAAAAGAAGAACAAATTAAAAAGAAGACCAGATTTTATTAAACTTAGCATCTATCTAATTAATAGTAACGTCATTTCATAAGAGGAGTCCTGTGGCAGCTAACACGTAAAGAGATGTTACTTTTGCGACGACTTAGCCTAT